>NW_017307072.1:308234-374201 GCF_000935625.1 Nanorana parkeri | reverse complement strand
TTGACACCCATCATACCATAACAATAAACTTAAATAATAAAGTAAAACACAACGATTGTGGAATAACTAGGCCGCGGCACCTTTATTGGGTTTTAATTAATTTAACCAATAAATAGACTTTAACCTTTATTACCAAACAGAACCACTGTTAACCATTAACAGACCACCATGCTTAGTCATCAAGACTCAAGCAGCAATAACTTACACCAACCAAATTACTGTTTACCAACCACTGTCCACCCACAAAGTGGGCGACATTACCCCATAAAGATTGACCGCGACAAGGGAAAGTACAGTAAAGGGGAGGGTGGGCGGGAAGCAGGTGAAAAGATCCAAAATGAATTGTGAAGATAATCCAGAGGTGTGTCCAGCTGGCAGTTCTGAGGTAAAATGCTGACACTGTCCAGTGACAGGAGTGACTATAAAGGGGGAAAGGTTACACTCATTGGCCAGCTGTTTTCCCGCCAAAAGTCTGTCACCAATCCTGTGCTCAGCGGACTGAAGGTCTGTCCAGCAACTGAGGTAAATCTTCCTAGCAACAGCAGGGAGCTTGTAACCTGAAAGACAAAGCAGAAAGAACCAGCAAAGCAGTCCCAGAGAGACATGTACATGACAGTCACTCCACACCTCTATTCACATATAATTCGTTTTTTTTTTTTTTTAAACACATGGGTGATAGGGGCGACAATCCCATGGGGCCACTTCTACTATTTTGCTTCCGTGGCCCTAACATTCATTTCAGCAGATACATATTCTGATAGACTGACAAGCTGTATTCTTATTGAATTCGGATGGAAGCTGGAGCCCTTCTTCTTTTTAATTGGATGGAAGTTGGAGCCGTACTTCTATTGAATTAGATGGAAGCTGGAGCCCTGTTCCCATTGAGTTGGATGGAAGCTGGAGTCCTTCACCTTCAAACTACAGGCAGTTCCGGGTTACGTACAAGATAGGGACTGTAGGTTTGTTCTTAAGTTGAATTTGTATGTAAGTTGGAACAGGTAACATTTTTTAAGTGTAACTCCAGCCAAAAATGTTTTGTTTTTGTTTTGGATAGCATAGGGAAGGGTTTACCCCCTGCAAAGTTTGTTTTGCTCTATGTGCCCCTGTTCAGAAGATTTCACTTCACTTTCTGTCCCTGTGACAATTGGATTTTGAAAATGTTGGGTTGTCGTGGAAACAAGGATTGGTGATAAAGCTTCAGTGAAGACACCTTTTTCCCATGATAACTTTTACAGGAGTGAATTTCCCTTTCTAAGGCTGGTCACACACCTTACAACCATCGCAAGACTTATGTCTTGCGATGGTTGTAAGGTACTTAAAAAAACGTACGATTTGCCTATCTTGCATAGGCAGATCGTACTTGCGATGATCGCAAGCCACGCCCCCTGAGGGGCGGGCTTCCGATGACCGCAATGTCGAACGGGCAGTGTGCGCTTGCGCACACCGGCCCGTGCGGCTGTTATCGTACGGACATGCCACAAACCCGCTGAATGTCATACGATGCTCGGCGGGTTTTCAAACATGTCCGTAAGTTCAAAATCATGCGACCTTACAGTAGTAGAGGTCGCACGGCTTCCACACACCTTACGATAATCGTACGATCGTGGGATTTCCCGCGATTATCGTAAGGTGTGTGGGGACCTTTAGGGTAGATTTCCTTTCACTTCTTGTTGTCTCAAGGACAGGAATTGAGATTAAATCTTTCTGAGGATACAGACAGAAGTAAAAACCTCACAGTGACCCGGAAAAAGAGGTGGGCATGTGGGCGGGTGCATTAGCTAGTTTGCTATTGGCTATTGCAAAGTGCAATAGCCAATAGGAATCTAGCTATGCAATCGTATGCCTTTTTTTTTCTTTTCTGACTGACGGTCGGGCCGCGGCTCCCGATGTCAGAAAAGAAAAAAAAAAACGATCGCAGGGAAAGGTTTAATCTGCTTGATAGAGCAGATTAAACCTTTCCGGGAGAAAATGTTTCTCTCCCGGGCGGCCGGGAGCCGCTATCTGATAGCGGGAGACTCCCGAAGCTTCCGGGAGAGTTGAGATGTCTGGCATCCCTCGTCTGCACGTCTGACAAGAGCCAACTTCATGTAATGTACGTACAGTACTACAAACCAGACCCAAAAAGGCGGGCACTCCTCGTCAGCACAACCGCGGTAGCATTACAACTACCCCTGCTGTACAGTAACAGGTAACAGGTGTGATGTGCCTGCAAACATGTAGACATGCTGCATTTTTTTGCAGTGCATTGGATGACACTGCACCACAGAGCAACACACCACGAGACCTGATTGAAGTGTATGCTTTGTTCACTACAAATAAAGTTAACAAGGTGTAGAATGTGCTCTGATGGGGCGCCCTAATTTAACGATGGACAACTGAATCCTAAAATAAGGGTTGGGTTGATTTATATAGCGATATAAATACATTCTAATTACAAATAAGGGGTATGGATATTGAGACAGGGTGGAAAGGAAGTGAAGGATTGATTATTTGGCTACTACCCTCATTCTCACTCATCCACCAGCCAGGATCTTTATGTCTCTCCTTGAAACACTCTCATCAAGTGCTTCCCAGTGAATCGCATTCCAGGCAGTTAATACGAGCAGGGGGCCTGGACTGTGCCTATAGAACCTCAGGCATACATTTGTCAATCAATGTCACTGCTCCAAAGGTGCCCATACACTGCACGATTCTTGTACGAGAATCGCGGGAAATCCCGCGATCGTACGAGAATCGTGCAGTGTGAATGAAGACGTGCGACCGCTTCTACTGTACCATCGCACATCTTTTGTCTAAGGAGCATGCTAGAAAACCAGCCGAGAATGATGCTCGGGAGACAAATGCCGAACGGGCCGGTGTGCGCACGCGCACACTGCTCGTTCAGCATTGCAGTCATCGGAAGCCCGCCCCTCAGGGGGGTGGGCTTCCATTGATCGCAAGTACGATCTGCCTGTCCAAGATGGGCAGATCGTACGTTTTTTAAATTACTTTACAACCATCGCAAGACTAAGGTCTTGTGATGGATGTAAAGTGTATGGCCACCTTAAGAGGCCTTTTGTTATTTGATGATCCTCATTGATGATCCTTATCTAATACAGTTTAAAGGGGGATGACATGTCTAATTCTGACCACACATTGGGTCATTTTATAATTTTCCATTAGCATTCAACCAGAACAAACTGGCAAAGCTGGCCACCTTTTGACTGGCAGTGCAGTGCTCACAATCCATTTCCACCTTAATTTTGATGTTTGGTCACTCATGAGACTTTAAACAAGGATGGAGACAACAGGCCTTTGTTATTGGAAACTACTATCCCTGTCTTATACTGGAGTTGGGGGGCTGTGTGTTATTAGGATAATGCCAGCTGGAAAGCAGAACAGCAGCTCTGTCTGACTTAGGGCTTCATCACTCCATGGAATGTCTTGTTAATGCATGTACCGCATTGCTTTTTATTGTGCATTGTGGTATGCTGCCGCAGCTCTTTCATTGTCAATGGGCCCAAACGCAAGAGAAACCACTCCTGCTCTGCAATACACCTTACATTCTGCATTGTGGGGTGCTGCAGCAGTATGAAGCACAGATGTGCTCTGTAGATACCTAAAGGGATTCAAATCGTGATTGGCATTGCAATGAGCTTGGTGCGCTATCATAATGTGCTCATTTTACTGTGCATTACTGCAACATGATGGTGCCCACACATTGTGGTTTTTGGCTAAATTGAATGGAAACAAATCAAAACGTGTCAATGCACATTGCCATGCATTTGAACCACTTCCTGCTGGCTTAGTGTAGTTGATGTATACTGCAAAACAGGACTGGTTCTCTTTAGGTACACTTGGTAAGAGCAGCTGCAGACAATATATGATTTCAAAAGAATATTAATCTGATGTAGGCCTGCCGTTAATCACCGTGGGAGCACTGGTTGGCCAGGTTGGGCTTATACCAACTTCAAACAATACAATTACGTGAATTCCCACGTAATGCTTGTGCTTGTGCTTTGGTCTGCTAGTTCCAATTGTTCTGTAAAAATGACTCCAACCTAAAAACCAAAGTTATCAGCAGACTCTAAACATAAATCACAGTACAGATATCTCTTTGTGCTTTATGGTTCCAAAGGTTTTTTTTACATCAATGACAACTACAGAAATGGAATTTCACCAATTTTTAAATTATTAGTGGAAAATGAAATGTACGGTAATTGTTTTGGTTTAGCAGTTCAAATGGTGTTAACTCTATAAAATACGATTTTGTTTGTAAATGTTTCTGTGACAGAGGATACCTTCTCTGTGTTAGGCCCTTAGGCTGGACTCTTACCTGTCCGATCCACTGCGTTAAAACATATTATGTTGTGTGTTAATGTGCGTTGCCAAAGCACTGGAAGGGGCAAAAGAATGGACACGCACTATTTTTTGCAATGCATTGCACCACAAATTCCTGTATGCAGTACTGCGCTTTGTGGTGTGCTGGAATGCAGGAGCAATGGTAAGGTGCATTGGGGTGCCATTTAGGATGAATGGCACTGCAGCACACCAATGCGCATAAAGCATGTTGTGGCAACATGCGCATTACCACATTGCATAGTTGTGAATACAGCCTTCAGTAATTCTCCAATCCCAGAGTGCAGCCAGCCATGTTAAATACTTACCTTTCTGCCTGTTCCAGCTATTATGGCCCTGCTCGGCACCTCACAGCCTTTCCGGAGAAACCCTCCCGACCAGTGGCGTAACCAGAGTTCTGGGCGCCCGGGGCAGAATTTTTTTTTCGCCCCCCCTTCATCCCTGCTGGGCACTGCTCTGTGTTCCAGCGGGGATGAAAGGAATCACGGCCGCGCCGACAAAACGGCAGGAAAATTTCACTTTCGGCATTTAGCCGAAAGTGCCATTTTCGGCCGGCGCCCCCCCTTCACTTTTCGCCCGGGGCCCGCGCCCCGGCTGCCCCCTCGGTTGTTACGCCACTGCTCCCGACTGGCTCCTCTTCTTAGTGCACACGCGCACTGCAGCCCCATTCATTTCCATGGGAGAGGTAAGAAAAAGAGCTGGTGGGGACGTTTTCACTGGCAAGGCTGTGTGGTACCCCCCAGGGCCACACAGTGATGTTTGCTGAAATGTGGAGGAAGTTGGGAAATTAAACTGAATAATAAACTTGTCCTTTAAAACCCACAGATTGTTCCGCTTATTGTTGCAAGATAAATTAGACACTAAATTCAATCAACTACGCACCAGCAGATTTTTCGACACGTGGACATCTTTTGTTACAGCTGAATTATCGCTTCAACAGTTGAAAAACTTGATGTCCATTTTTCGACTATCCAAATGGTATCTTGAAGCGAAACTAACTGATTCCCTAGGCCCTTTGGATGTCCTTTGATTCACGGTCCCCTTCACTCGAACACTTTTACCATCAGCTGAAGGTGTATATGGTATATAGTAGCCCCGATATATCCTACGATTACCTTTATAGTGGTGAGGTTGTCTTCTACCCATTGTACTATTCCTATGGCTTTCTCACTAGAGACGCTACATGGCTGTTGTTTATCCTTTATTTCGATTGGTATGTATTACTGTCTGCATTTCTCAGGTACAGTCTGCGTACCGGTACCTGCTCCGTGATACATGCCGATACTTGAACATGTTTGTATTGCCTTATACTCAATAAAAACTGACGTGCTAAAAAAAAACAAAAAAAACACAGATTGTTTAATCTTAGTTTGTAAACATTAGCTCTTAGGTTATCAATTTCAACAAGCATTGGCAAAGCTTTTAACAAGCTTCTATCGTCTTTCTTAAAGCCCATCAATCACCCGTCAGCTTTAGTCTGTGTGTGAAATAGAGATCTTTATGCAAACCTATACAAATATGCAGAAAAAAAAGGAAAATTGTGCTATAATCACATATATACTCTGTTGCATACAATAGTATCTGTCATGTTTATTGGCATCAAACACACTTTCAATGGAAAAAAACAATTAACAATTATGTCTCCACAGTCCATGAAGCTATTCAGATATCCAATTTAACATACATCAATTTCACCAAACAATCTACGTGGAATATCATTTAAATTCATTAGGTTTACATTGTAAATATTCTCTTCTGTCCAAGTACAAGATCAATATCTCAATAAATATAACTCAATAAAAGGTCTTCAGGCTCTAAAACTCTCTTGCTTGATGCATACCTATAGTTCCTAATGGTCATGTTTATATTATGTGTGAGTACTAGAGATATTCTTCCTATTCAAACCAATCATATATTTGATCCTGCAGTGGCTCTTGAAGTGAAAATACTAGGGCGGTTTAATGCATGGGATGGAGATCCCAGATGCTCCTCCACTTTGCTATAGCGTCATCTTGAGTTTTGGATTACTCTGCAGTACAGCAGCTGGGGCGAAAGTATATTCAGTAACTTTTTCCTAACAGATTATTTTTTTAAACTAAGCAGCTTTTAATGAGGCAGGAGGGGGGCTAATATTATTAGAGGATCTTGCACTTTAATGCAAGGTCTGCTTTTATTCCACTTGACTCTATAGAATGGTAGAATGTGACATGAAAGAATGCCATGGTCGCTAAGGTGGCAGCATCACCATAACATCAGTTCCAGAACTCATGTATAAAATATTCAGATGGGTACATGATAACAGCATTCTGCTTAAATCACATTCTGGCTAGAGGTGCACCGAAATGGAAATTTCAAAACCGAAACCGAAAATGTTTTTTATTTACATTTTTTCAGTTTTTTTAATATTTTATTTTTATTTATTTTTTATAAACTTTTTAATTTTTTATATTTATTTTTATTAATTCATTTTTTATTAAATATTTTTAACTTTACTTTTAGGGGCTACGGGGAAATATTAGGGGTCTAAACAGACCCCTGATATTTCCATTTTAAAATAGAAAAAGAGATTGAAGACACAAAGTCCTCAATCTCTTTTTCTGCAGCTCCTGTTATCAATGAATCCTCTATACTGAGTGTTCCTGTTCATTCATAACATGAGGACAGAGTATTTTTACTATATCCACAATCATGAATGTACAGGAGGTGATGTAGATCACTTCCCATTCATTCATAATTGAGGATATAGTCAACATGCTTAGTCCTCAATTATCTACAAACACTCAGCGATCACTGACTGCCTGTACCCGCTCTCCATCCTGACAGCTGTCACAGGAGGCTGGGCGGTGCAGGGAGGAGAGCTCAGCCTCCTGTTACAGCGCGGGCTGTCCACGCCCCCACACCGCTCTGTCGGACTGTGATAAAAGGCTGAGCGGTGTGGGAGGAGAGACACCGGCCGCTCACATCGCTCTCCTCCCGCAGCGCTCGGCTTCAAGACATTTACTTTAAGAGAAGAGTGGGTGGATAGCATAAAGAACGCTGAGAGCAAAGGGCAATTCAGAGAGACCACTGAGATTTAATGAGGTTTAAGTGTAGCCAAGTGTGACAGAGGCCTGGAGAGGCAATTTAAAAATCTAAGCCCCAGTGTCTCTCGATGCTGGGTGGTTGTTGGCATGGGAAGCCCCTAAAGCCAAGGTGCAGTCAGTACTGACTAGTTAGTATGAACTAATTTTAATGATATGCATACCCAATTACTAAAGTCTTTAAAAACAAAAAAATATGAATATTTTTAACACTGTGTGTTTAATTAAAATAATACCAGTTGACCCTGCCATAAAGGTCCTTGTGGAGGCACTTCCTGTTATAGGATCACAACACTATTGCTGTCTCCCAACTGTGCTTCTGAATTGTTCCTCTATCACACACCCTCTCTTTGAAGGCTACATATGGCTGTGCCAATGCATAGGCATGTTCCTCATGTCACCATTACAAAACTCACCTGGAGAAATCCATATAGCCATTGTTGGAATACATGAACATAGACAGGAAGCATTTACAAAGAAACTGCAGGGGATCAGTAGTGCTGATGTGCAGGAAAAAGGCTTGTGTGTAAGGAAGACAAAAGGTAAATGGCCATGACAATTGTTTAGAGATAATCAATTTGCTAGCAAACTGAATGTCATTCATTTAGGGTTTACATGTACTTTAAATACATAGAGGGGAAATTATCAAAACTGGAGAAGACAACATCTGGAGCATGCTGTGCATGGCAACCAATTAGGTTATTCGTCTCATTTTCAAATCTTAAGTGAACAAACTAAAGATAGAAGCTGATTGGTTGCTATGGGCAACTTCTCCGGAATCTGTCTGCTCTAGTTTTGATAAATTCCCACCATGAAGTCGACCTGTCACTCCTCACCCTCCTGTGGCCTGATACCGAACTTGCAAGAAAGCAGCTATTTAACATCAACAGTAGGAGGCAAAGTTGACTGGTTAAGTGTCTGTCCATTAAAGAAATTGAATACTCATCAAAGCTATATTTTATGTTCCATAACTGAGCCTACTGGAGTATTTAAGCTTAGGTAGGCAACAAGAATTGTAGAAGTTAAACTTTTATTTTAGACATTAAGCTTTTTTTTTCACATACTACACACATAACAGAAAGCCTGTTATCTAGGCCACACACATCCTGATACTTAATGCCCACAATCATGGCTCTTATTCCACCGCCAGGAAAATTCCTGATGCATGAGTTAATCTCATAATTAAAATGTAATATTGGCTATGCAGAGAAAGTTCAGCAGCTACAAGCAATACAATACTTTTCAACCTAAAGTGAAAAGGACTCCATCATACACATCATTGCCACTATGAATCCGTATAGGATCAGTGTTGTCACACTTTGGTAGTATCTGTGTTGTGGTAACCTTATTAGTAATATTGTTGCTCAAATATGCTTCTGTTAGATTTGCAGGCAGTTTGGCCTAACAGGTAAAAAATGTTTGGGATTCGGACGATATCAAATCTGAATTCCATTGAAGTCAATGCAGAAAAACTTGTGTGCGTTGTGTGGAGGGCAACTAGAGCAGCCAAATGCAACAAAAAGGCATGGCAAGCCCAATGCATGTCTCTGCAGAGCTCACACATACAGTGCTCAGCATGAATGAGTACAACCCAACAGATTTGTCAGAAATCTCCCGTACAGGGAATGAGCCCTACAAACTTCTATGGGGCTTTACCGTGAAGGCACAGGCAGGAGGCAGACTTGTGGAGCGAAAACAAACACGGGAGGCCCCAGATCTCGGCTCAAAGTAAATATACATCTATGGAAGAGGTGCGGGGGAGTGCAACCTCATTATGGCACTAAATGCTGCAGGCGTTAACCCCCATCCACCAGTTATTAGTTGAATGTTGCATCACTTTATCATGCATGGATAACATTACATCGTCAAAGATTACAGGAAATGGTACTTATAACGTGGTTCTCCTCTACACATTGCAGCAATAATAATACGAAGCTGATGACAACCGTTTACAAAATGTGGTTTTACAGACCTCCTATAGGGAACATCTCTTAACATGAAACTATAACGCTAAATTGATATCTCCATATTTTCTTCTATTCCGTCCTGCTATATTCAGAATAAAAGAAGGTTAAGACAAAATGTCAAACTGATATCTTACCCCTAGATGAGGAAGCAGGGAACAATATATTTAGTGCACAAATGACTACTGTCATTTCTGCTAAGGATACCATATGGGAAAAGTTTCCATGCCTTTGTGTCAATCATCTAACATTGACACGGGAAACCTCTTTCATATGATCTGGACATGTCCACGCTAACTCTTTTGGTCAGAAATCACTAATAGGGTTATTCACAAAAGGGTGAAGAGTATGGAGAAGGCAGGAGAAGTGAACAAGCTAGGCCAAAATAGCTGATTTGGAAACATTCTCCAGTTCAGCTCACTTTCCAGTTCAGCTAGTTTGGATTACATTTTTCACTTCTCCTGCCTTCTCCAAACTCTTCACCCTTTTGTGAATAACCCTGTAAGTTTCTTTTTAATAAGCTCTCCCTACTAAATATTTGCAAACCATCAAAGTTAACTTTGATGGGTTGCAAATAGGAGTTGTCCACAGAAGTCTTACAAAATCTGGTCAGTGTGGATGACATCACCCTCCACATCTGAATAAGCCTTTTATGCTATACACAGCACTCTTTCTCTCTCCATCCAACTTTCCGAGGGTCGCAATGTTGGGTAATTATTGCTCCATTTTATCGGTTGTGTCATGGCAACTCACACAATATAATTCACACCAATAAGAGTGCCAGGAGAAAACGTTTATTGCAAATTCAGATTTGAGATACATATGTTTTTCGTTTAGTTAATACCGACCAAGATTGTGCCAGCAATTACATGTCCTGTAATGGATAAGAAATACATGTTGTACACCTTAAATACTGTAGATGTATACATTATATGTGTACCTTTGTATGAGAAATTGAATATGAATAAAAAAGATAATATCTGTCCAGTTGCTGTAGTGTAAAAACACATCATTGCTGTATACACCATGGTAGTAAATACTTAATGTGTAGCTATACTTTATTTACAGTCATTGTCATCAGTGTCAGCATCCTTTGTAGAGGTACCCTGTGATTGTGTATTTTAGAGTGTGTAAAACAAGTGACCACACCAAATAATTGCACCACTCCATACTTTGGCTGAATAACTGCAAAAATGTAAACAAAAAAGAAAACAATTTGTAAACCAAAAATTGTCCACCCAAAAAACAATTTTAAATGTCAGTCTAGAACAGTGGTTCTCAACCTGAGTAACCTCAGGACCCACATTTGTCCTTGGTCATTAAGTTGCGACCCAAGTCGCACTGCACTGGAACGCACAGTATTGGGGTACCGCGTATTCCGGTGCGGGTGATTGAACTGTATCTCCCACACCAGAACTCATACTAGGTCCAATTGTGTGGTACAATGCATTAATCGCACAGGGCTGTTCACTGCACATTGTACTAGTGTGAACGGGCCCTCAAAAACCCTGACAGACACACACAACCACAGACACAATCTCACACACTCACACTCCAAAAAAATATTACATTTTTTTTTTTTTTAACGATCCATCCAGTCTCCCTACCTTGCAAGAACTGAAGTGGATCCTCAGCTTGGGGTCCAGTGTGGGCTGCTGTGCTGTGATGGAGCTCCATCCATATGTGCATTGCTGGTACAACTCCCTTGTGTGCCCTGTACAGGTCCCGGGAGCCAGAATGTGACATAATTCCAGTCCAGGCACCTCTAAAGGACATGCAAGGAAGCTGTACGCAATGCATGTATGGATGGAGCTCCCTCGTGGCCATAGCCCCAGACCACCTGACCCCACCTCAAGCTGACACTCAGCGCTAGGCAGCATATTTTAAATAGCTACTTGGCATGAGAACTGACAGTGCTGCACTAGGGGGTGGCTGAGGAGCCTCTCACAGAGAAAAGAGAAAGGCAGGTGTCGACCCACTGAACATGGGGTCGCGACCCACTTTTGGGTCACGACCCACCAGTTGAGAACCAAGGGTCTAGAATATATTATGTAATATAGTCATATTACAAGAATGTGTAAATTAATGAACACTGTGAGCTCACCCCAATTAGCTCCCTGTATTATACTTCCCATTAGTGTATAATCGGTGTGCTTTTGTACAATTTGAAACAAAATAATATTCTTTGAAAACCTAGATTTGACGAAGACCCAGTGGGTACAAAGTAAGTCTTACCTGTAAAATCCTTTTCTTTGAGTACATTACACGACAGAGACTCTTATGTCTTAGACCTTTAGTTTATGCAGCTGTCTTAAGGTGACTGGCCACTGGGAAACAAAACTGTAAGCCTTCGTTCACACCTGAACGTTTTGTAGCGCGTTCTACGCTCGACGAACACTCACCAAAACGCTCAAAAATATAAATCCCATTGTATTCAATGGTCTCGTTCCCACCTTGGCGTATTTCCGGCCGTCCCTAACGTGCTACAAAACGGCCCACGCCTGAAAAGGTACATGTACTACTTTGGGCCGTTTTGTTGTGCATTTCCATTGGGATACAGACAAGTAGCCTTCGGAAACACACGTTTGTCGCGTGACTTTTTTTACCGCGAATCGCGGTAAAAAAACGTGCGACAGACGCGCATATGCAATACGCCTAGGTGTGAACGAGATCGAAGGACAGCCCTAAAGTGGTCTTTGGAAAAAAAAAATGGCTTGGGCAGATACCTGACACTGAAGGGTACTCAAAAGGCCAAACAAGAAAAGTCCTTTAGTCCTATCTTTTGTTTATTGAATTTGACTGTTCAGTATTCTCTTTTTATTCCCTTTTATTTTACTGTTATATATTTTGTCTCTCAATATCTTTTTCCGTATATTTTTCTGCACCGTTTCTTTTTATTAAAGGACGATCTTAAAAATCATTAAGCTTATCTCAATACTCTAAATAAGAACTCAAAGTATCCTGGCCTCTGTGAAGAGCGCTACTGTATAGTGAAACCTGTCATATTCCTGTCTGAGAGGAAGGGGTATCATAGGCTTTAAGTGTTTTGAATTGTCACAGCATTTGCTGTGATAGGTGCGTGCTTTCATTAAAAGCATGTGGTGGCAGCTAAGGTTTGGTGTGTAATGGGTTAACTGCGGAGTTAACCAACCTTAGTGACGATCGCTCTCGGTCTGCTGGCCTGAGATTGTTGTTCCGCAAGCTGGGAAATCTCTATGCAGGATGAGGCTGAGAGGGGTATTACCACGTCCTTGTAAAGGCTCGCTCGGTTCAGAACTGCGTATAGTCACGTGTGATTGGTGTACAGTGAGTTCGGACCGGGGCTTACATCACAAGGAAGACCCTGCACAGAGCAGTATGCAAGGCAGGGCCCAGATACTCCACACAATGTGTCAGATCCAGCAGATTTCTAAAGATTTAGGATCTATCGAAATGTCCACACTGTCTGTCTGACATTGGCAGATAGAACCTTAGCCGACTGTTCCCTTAGCAGGAGATTGTCCAGAGATCCCACAACGGGGATGCCCTAAGAGTAAAGCAGGGTGGGGTCAGCGCCTTGAAGATCCGATGTCCTGTGGACGGGCCAAAGGGAAGAGCAACAAATTAGTAATGTTGTGTGCCCACAGCAAAATGCTGGTATCATTAATGTGCTGGAAGGATGGGGGATGTGCAAGTAGGCATCCTTGATGCCCACAGATGCCATCCCGAATAAAGGAAGGTAATGACTGACCTAGCAGATTCCATATGGAATTTCTGAAACCAAACAAATTTGCTGAGAATGAGAATGTGTAGATCCAGTATAGGGTGGATTATTCCTTTCACCCTGGAGACTGTAAATAGGTTGGAGTAGAGTCCCTGGGACCTTTTTCCTTCTGGAACAAAAGTTATGACCTCTTGAGAGAGGAATTGTTTAAGAGTAGTGTGAAGATCTGCCCGCCTTTGTGGAGAAGCTGGCAAGTTTGAAAGCATGAAAGGGGTGTTGGCAGAGATCTAAACAGCAAGAGCTTGTAGCTCCTGGATATCACATTCTGGATACAAGCATCTGAAATGTCCTGAGATCAGACGGCTATGAAGGCTGGCCGATGTCCTTCTACTTTGGGTAAAGCTCTCAGCTTGAGTCCCAGTGGCTAGAGAAAAAAGGGTGTCAAATTTAAAAAGTCACACAGCCAACCTGCTCCTGCCGTTGGCTGTGAGTGAATGTCGCTCTGCAATTGAACACCTTATAGACCGATTCAGCTAGGGCAGAGCCGTAACTTACTAACTGATACCAGAGCTTTCACCCAGTGCAGTCTAGAAAGTTAAGGGAACCAAGCTCCACCCAGATATTTGCACTCCTGGTGGGCATACCCCCAAAAAGGGTCTTCAGGGATAGGAAATCACTGGCAGTTACCCTGTGGCTAACTTACCATATTGCACTATATGCCTAGGTGAGCTCCTTTGTACAGGATCCAAAGCAAAATTTCATTCTGGCCCACATGTCTGGGTACAGTCCCCCAAAGCAGAGTCCACCATTCCTGAATCTGCAGAGGATGTTGTAGTGGCTATGGAGCAGCAAAGAATGTTTCTTGCTCTAAGAAACATCTTGAGAAAAAATCCAAAGGGAAACAAAAATAAAAATATTTGCTCTTCACCTAAAGACAATATAACTGAGGCTTGCTTGGAGTCGGAGGGTTTTTTAGGGCTGTGTTTAAAGCTTTGTTTACAAATGTCCAATCACCTGAAGGCAGTTGCATAGCCCAATAGTCTAAGACTTAAAGAGTCTGTGTCATGTAATGAATAATTGAGAAAATGTGCTATCTGAACAGGAATGTGTTAAACACTGATTTTGGAATGATTTTAACCTAATGTAATTAAAGTATGTTTTTACATTTATTCTGGATATGCAGATTGTTTCCAAAGAAAATTATATGTGTAAGAATGAATGTGTAACTCAAATAAAGCTAGACTGCCTTATAGTTCATCTTCATGAACAGCTTTCATCAATTCACATTCTTCCTTAACACGGCAGTCATTGAGCAGATGACTGTACTCTTTTTTGAGATCATCAAAAAGACACACAGACTCCTTTGAGTGTGGGAAAGGAAGGAGGTTTTCATTCAGTAACATCTGTACTTGATGCTCTTCTTTAGGACTCTCCACCAAGTCGCAGTGATACAGAACAAACACTAGGTTTGAAGCGTAAGGCACAATTCTGCCGCTGCGAAACTTCTGTTCACTTTGACTAGAAAAGCTGTCTGCAGTAAGAGGCTTCTCATCCTTAAAGAGGCCCATCAGAGCCAAAAGTGGCAGGAGAGTCTCTGCATGCCCAAACTGCATGACCACAGGATTGGAGATTTGCTGGGACCTATAAGATACAAACATAACATTATGATATACAGTTTATAATACATTCCTCAGCAGACTTTAACTCCCGAATGCACACAAGAATACATTGATGCAGTATGTAAGATATACTAAAATTTGGTGATGGAATGGTGCATGTACTCCTGACTGCACAGCTCAAAGCTGCTGCACTGCACTCCAAAATTCAAAGTGCTCAAGCACCCCATGTCATTAAGCATACACTAGTTTTAGTAGTTACTTAGAAATGAAATATTTGCTACATCACTTCTGGGAAGTTTGTGTAATAAAAGAGTCAAAAGCTCTAATACGGTGACATCTGAAACGCAAACGAAGAAAAATCCACATTTGAAAGCTAAATTCAATTTTAATATTCAAAACTCAAAAACAATATCTCAAAACACAATATATTGAGCATATAAATCTTCATTTATTTTAGGAGAGACTATTCTGCATCAAGCCAAGAATAATGCACGTATGGACAAGGCCTCAACAGACTATATTTACCTTCATTTGGAATTTATTAGCAATGTTCACACGATTCAAACAATGTTATATGATAGTAGATTTCTAAAATAAATTAAAGTTGAAATCTTCACCTGCCTGTTTCCAGCTATGGGATATTGCACTTAGCGGCTGTCTTCTGGTGCTCTGAGAGGATGCAGTGAGTGGATTTTGTGAGTTGCTAGTCTGAAAAGCTGTGTTGCTCGTCTGCTTCCCTCTACTCTCTACACCATTTACAAAGTGTGTATTACCATCATCTCACAATGCATCAAGTTCTGTGAATGGAGGAGCACTTGAATAACAGAATCTACACTCCATTCATAGAACTCAGTGCAAATTTTTCTAATAGCAACTCAGACTAGACTCACTGCAGGCTCTCACAGTGCCAGAAGACACTAAGTGTGATATACAGTGGTTGTAAAGCAGGCAGTGGGTTGAAGATTTTAGAAGAAACAGTAGCTGGAGGCAATAGGATACACACCATTACACATATCTAATGCTTTTGGTCCTGTATCCTCCCCCAAAAAATAAACTACAGCTTTAACAACCATGTTTAAAAAACCTAAATCAGCTTTATAGATATACACTTTATGGCCAGTTTGTAGACACCTAACCATCACACATATCTGAGCTTGTTGGACATTCTAAAGGCATTGATATAGAGTCTGTCCCAATTTGAGGCCTTCACTCTACAAGAAATTGAAGTGTCTGTGGGAAAGTGTGCCCATCTAGCCCAAAAAACATTTGTGAAATCAGGTCCTGATGTTGGACGAGAAGACCTGATTCACAATAGTGTCAATTCCTAAAGGAAACCAGTGCTGCGAGAAATAAAGAGGCTTCCATTGTCGATCTCTTTCTAAAATACTTTCTCACTTCAAGGACACCACGTAGATATCTCCTTCACAGAAATTGGTATTTACCTTAATTTATTATGCTTGTTCAGACTATGAAAGAATACACTGTGCTCAATGGGAAACGCCCAAATGCTGCTGAAAGCCACATTGTCTTTAGATGCCAATGTACGGTTAGAATATTCCATGAGCTTTAACACATAACTACAAGGAAAATCTTAATCACCTTGGGGCACACAGATTTATTTAAAAGCCTATACAGACTTAGCGGTACAAGACTGGTAAGAAAAACTACTGAAACAGTGGATTATCTCATTCTTTGGTTTATAATAGCAAATATGCCAGCACCACACATTAATGCTACTTACAAAATGACAGCATCTCATTATTCCCCTTCAGGTATTTATAATGACATTATTTGCAATCAGAGAGATTACAGGCAGGGTGTACGGAATGACTATATAAACTATATGAACAGTTAAAAAAATCACTTTCTATTATAATCTTTGTTATCCACGAGATAACAAATCACATGAGCATTGTATATGTTTCTTGGTATGCTAACAGATACTGATTATTGGACTAATTACATTAATAAATGACGTGTAATAAAATGTACTGCCTGGCTTGCTATCACCCACATGAACTTGCTGACATCCTATTAGTATTGATTATGTAATGACATGGCTTTCTATTTAACTGTTGAAATCAGTGAGTATAACAGATTCACTTTTTACCAACTTTCTTCTACAAGAGAAGGACAGAGTATCCGACCACCTAAAAAGTTTGGCGTCTGGACTCATCACTTTCATTAACTCATGCTGGCTGATGGTACAAAGAGTGCAAAAGGGAGCTTTATTGAAATGGCATAAGTGACATTTCATTAAGTTATATGGGCACAGCACAATGTGATATAGTTATAACGTGTCTCGGCTGACTTCACTGAAAAAAAACAATAACATCCATCAGCATGCCCCTTTACATCAGTTTTCTCCATCAGTGTGCCCCCTTACATTGTTTGTCCCCATCAGAGTGCCCCCTTACATTATTTGTCCCCATCAGAGTGCCCCTTACATTAATTGTCCCCATCAGAGAGCCCCTTACATTAATTGTCCCCATCAGAGTGCCCCCTTACATTATTTGTCACCATCAGAGTGCCCCCTTACATTATTTGTCCCCATCAAAGTGCCCCCTTACATTATTTGTCCCCATCAAAGTGCTCTGGTGGAGTCCTGCTAAATTCAACCAATGTGTGGCTCCAACAAGATCCTCCCGTACAAGGAAAAAAAATATTTCAATTGACTTTTGTTAAAGGAGCTGGTCAAAAAAATCTTGGCCTAACGTGGCATCAGCCAATCAGATGCAGTCACTGCTTAGGTATTCTGACAGCAGCATACCCTCCACTGTCATAATACAATAGCCCACAGTAGGGGGGATTCCCCCATCCATACTCTCAGCATAGATGTGGGAACTGATAGAGTTTTCTCGTTCAGTCCAAGGGGCCGAACGAGAAATAATTCATAATGATGGCCAGCCTAAGTCATCCCTTCTGTGTAAAGATCTTGTTTACCTACTCAAACGGTCTCCCAATAGTTTCAAATCCCATCAGTGGGACAAACCTGGGGAGTGGAAAACTTGGATTGTTGCCCAACAAACGTTGCACCGCAACCTTCAGGAAAAGAGTTTCAAACACTCAACAGATTCAGAGTGGGAGTTTTCATCTCCATGTCCTTCTAACCCACTACTGCAGCTCTTTCTACTTGTTGTGTCAGACCATTAAGGTCTATTAGAAACCTCCAACACTGAGACAAAACATGGTGCTCAAGGACAGGGCAAAGAAATATTCAATGAAGGACGATTATAAAGAGGATAAGCAGGGCAGCTCATCGAAATGCCCCCTCAACTTTATGTAAAAGGGTCAAGGTGCACATATGATGTGAAATCATTCTATAAGTACTAATAAAATCTAACAAATATAAAATTGCAGCACAAAGAGCAATGACACGCAGCAGGCTGTAAAAACTGGTCAGCTTTCAACTTTGATTGGTCTAAAGCAGTTACAATAATGAAAAGCGGCTACTATGGTTACTGGGATGATTCAAGTACATTTATTGTGCACTTATTTATTTCTGTTATTATTACATTGTAATATATAATGAAATAAGTATACAACTAACCATAATGCAGAATCAGTGGGAGCCCTGAGCTTGTTTTCCTGCTCTCAGGTGGCCAGTGCAGGCTCTCAGGTGGTCAGTGCAGCTCTCATTAGGGGTGCGGAGAGTCTCACTAGTCGCTATTGATGCAGCAGATGCGACTCTCTCATCAGGCGGCTGCTCGCTCCTTACAAGGGCCTGAGATGCCACAGCAAGCGGCCTTCTAATAGACCTCATTAGAGGGCCGCCTCTGCCTAATTGTAGCCGCCGGGATTGCCATCGGGCATACCGAGGCAAACCAGGCCAGCCGGGAGTATTTGCAGGGGTGGGCTTGGAAAGGGAGCTCCATGCGCCCCTATGTTAATCCAGCCGTGGCCAAGGACTGGCGGCTGCGGCCCCGTCGCAGGCAGGCCACGGACCGTTACTGGTCCACTGCCTGGGGGTTTGAAGACTACTGATATAATGTGTATGTCACTTCCAGAAACACTGGCATTTCATTAATATTTTAATTGACGACGTATAGCATGGCTCTGGTTATATTTCAAGCACTCCGACTACGAGAACTGTGGTTCTCATACACAGAAGCCATAATGTCACTTATCCGCCTACTTCTCCCCTTTGCTCATTCACAGAATGCCTTGTATTTTGTGGATGGTTGACAGAACACAAAGCATTTTGTGAATGGGAAAGGGGAGGTGGGGGCAGAAAATGAAATGAGGGCTTCTGTGTATGAGAGCCACAGCAGGCCAGAAGTAAAGTGTGAGCTATACTATCCAACAGCAATGTAAAACTGTACATTTTAAAGAAACAATAGAGATACTAAAAGGTGACATTAACCTCATGAGAGTAAACTATATGTTACGCAACACTTTGTAATAAATAACTTTTGCCTGCAGTTCATCTTGAAAGACACATTAAAAGTGGAACTTGCACTATAAATATACTTACCTCCGGCTTCTGCTACTGATGCCTAAGTTAGATTGACCTTACACTCCTCCAGGGAAATCCCATGGAAAACTGAGTAGCCTAAATCTCGTGGGAGGAGCTGTGCTGGAACTGTCATCTAGTAAATTTGGGCTAGTCAACCTTCTGCCGAGATCTCCTCACTAGATGATTGACACCCCCGCAGTATGGAAACTGGGGGTAAGGCAAATATATTTCCTAACTTTTGCTAAAAATGTTTTTTTTTTTAATCATTTACAGTATTTAGGCATTGTGGGAGGCCAAAGTAAATAAGCAGACCGTGCTTGTAGTGCAATGTCTACCGTAACATTATGATGTACTTACAATCATATGGCATCATTCAGAGGAGGTAGAAAATAGAAAACCATTACAAAAAAAAACCTTTAAGTCCATTAAAAGGTGTTGCGTTATGAGTAAGTAAACATACTAAATTGTTTTTTTAGTACATCTGTACACAATTATTCCAAACACCTATAACTGGAAAAAACTTATTAGTATGATTAGATAAAGTCTGCACTGGAAATTACAGCATGCAGTTCTTAGAATGTGTACCTGCTGTGAGTACCATCACAGATTTTTCCATCAATAAGTACTAGATGTGACAGCTTATATTAACACACTTTGCTTTTACTGATCATCATCTATATGTACAAAGTCTTGATTAGCGAAGTAAGAAAGTTTTCAGTGATAAACCCGTATAAAATAAAGCAGGGACATTTAGTCTATTCCCTACAGAAAACAGCTGTTGCCTATTAAAGCCAGATCCAGCTCACGGATCCAATCCTATAACAGCACGAAAGTGACCCTCTGATGTGGCTTTGTTCCGGAATCAACAACAATGCCAAGTTATTTTAGTGGGTTGGGTTACAAGACAGGAGGAATGTGCACACTTAAAGAGGACCTTTACCCATATCTTTAAAATAACAACAAACCTTTAGAAATGTTTAGTAATGACAATCTACAAACACATACTTCTAGATAGTTGTTGGCTTTGTATTCTTTGCATATCTTATTTCTCTTCTCTTCCCTAGTCTTCTGACTGTGGCCATATTTACTAAGGGCAGATTACTAGCTCTCTTTTTACTTCCTGAAACTCTGGCACGCATGACTAGATATGTGACTGGGACATGTGACCATGCACATCATCTCAGGGGATGAAAATGCCTTTCCCTGAGATCTCGTGAGATTACAGATGAGATTTTGCAGCAATGCTCTGCTGATGACAAGGCAATCCCAGTGTGCATTGCGTTGGCAAACTGAAGTAATTTGCACTTTCAAAGCATGAAGTGAATGCTCTGCAATTATATTTCAAAACCACAGCATTTTACACCTGACATGTCTATGTTATTATTAATCATCATACATTGAGGTATGCATTGGTAGAATTTTTGAGTGTAAAGGTAAAAGTTACTAAAACTATATGGCTGTATAATTTAATGTCTGCAATAAAGTCTACTGATTGCTTCAATGCCCTATAAAATGCTGTGAAAAGGGTAATAAGGACAAATTGTAATATAAGTATAATACTGATGATTGTATAAGCCTTTGTGCATGACTATAGAAAACGTTTATCTTCATTGATATAGTTTTCAATTTTCACATTCTTACATGACCTTTTCACCAGTTATAAAGATTTAAAAAAAAAAAGTCAATCAATAATGTGTACGATAAGATAAAACGTATGGAGTACAATATGTGCTATAATAATTACAACAGTTGCAGGAGCAGGGAAGCACATTACTGGGATGCTAAACCAATATATCCAGCATAATATATGCATACTTTGCAAAAACAAATTACATTTTTGGGAAATGATTCATTCAGAATACTTAACTGATATTTATCAATGTTTTTTCCATAAGCGATATAACCAAGACATCGAATTACCTAGCCCTCATCACAATAGACAACAGATTGAACTAGCTCATTCCCTGTAATATCCCCACCACAGTCATACGCACATGATTACTATTCTACAACATTATAGCAAGCAGAAGAATTCAGCAGTGCAGTTCAGGAAACACACAGTATTATTATCATATATTTAGATAACTATGACACACTCTGTATTGCTGTACAGAAAACACTGGTCTACTCATTCTAGTCACTAATGGAGTTTTCAGTCAAATGCCCCATCATCCAATATGGTAAGGTAGCACTAGAAACCTGCTACTGCTTAGGCTAACAACTTATTCTGCAAGCATTGGCAAAAAAAAAAAGCTAGAAGGTGCATCTATCTGACCTTCTTTACCTCCAAAACACTAAAATCACAGATGCATGTAGCTCTGCATGCTCAACGGTTTACAATAATATTTGAAACAATTTTTTTTTCTTTTTTGTAAACTTAAAACGTTAATTTGTTTTTAACTTCCACTTTTTCAGAGGTGCTGGTAAGGTAGCCAGTGCCTCCCAGCTGCCCCCTGGAAAGGCTACCTCACCAATTACCCTTTAGCGAGCTTTCCTAGGTAACTGAAATCTCATAAGTCCCCCCACCCCTCCCTATTCCCCCCACATTCAGCTCCAGGAGTCCAAGGTACTACATGGTACTTCTGGGTATGGAGAAGCATGCAATTCACTCCATGTGATAGCGCTCGGTAAATCAGTGCTGTCACAAAGGTTTCCATTGTAGTTTACAGTGGACTTTCCATTCACAGGTCTGCATTAAAGATAACTTTTTGCTTTGACTTTCATAGCAAAGCACGGATTTACTTTAACAGGATCATACAGACTTGAATTACTTTTTCAGATACAGTATGTTTAAATGAGTTCAACTTCTTGTTGTGTGCATTAAAGAACAACTCTGGGCAAAACTTTTACTAACCCTTCCAGTACAGGGGTAGCCCCACTGCAACGGTTAACTGTTAATTGTTGTCGTTTAGGCGCTAACAAAAAGTTATACTCACCCAAACCACTGAGCCGGCTCCCTTTTTTTTCTAGTCTGAGGCATTGGAACGTTCCTCTGTACACAGTGTATAGAATGTTATGATTTATGGGACCTTAAACTGCTGCAGCGGAGCGGGAGAGAATCTGAAAGAACCGCTCTAAGAGCAAGCCGGCTCCAAGGATCATCTAAGTCAAACTGCTTTTTTTCCAGCACCTAGACAAAAATGAGCAGTTGACTCTTGCACTGTGGGATAGCCCCACTGCAAGGGTTAAGAATAATTATGCCCAGAGTTCATCTTTAAACTTGTTGCCTATTATTACTTCTGATCTGACCATATAGTGACTCTTCTCATTATACGTGCCAACATTCCCAGACATTGCAAGCCTGACCATAGGACTTGAATTTGCAGGGGCTTTATGACGGTACATTTAGAGACTACAACTGTTCTTGAAATGTATGGAGAACAGGGGTGGACAAATGAATATGGAATTCAGAAACTAGCTCCATTGACACCAAGTAGAAAAAACCTCAAAAGTTGGTGTAAGCTGTAATTCTTAAAAAGAAGCTCTGGCTACCTGGCGCCTGGGATTTGTTCAGCCCTGATTGACAATCCTGGCTCTTTTCACTTTTACCAGTTCCAGATCAAAAAGTACTAAGGGGCGGTGCACACCTCACCGCGCGGCAATCGCGCACAATTCTGCGTGGATTGCCGCACGGTCAGGATTCGCCTAGGTATGCACAAATTGCGCTGTGGGTGCCATTTTCTGATGGCGCGCCAGGCGGATCGCGTGGATTCTGCCCGTGCTTCCGAACACGGCTAAAACAGCAGCACATCGTGTATGGCAAAAAAAAAAAAAGTACATGTACATTTGTTCTGCGATTACTGCTCGGATGTCACCCCACTGAAATCAACGGGGCTGCGCAGCAATTGCTGCCTGCATTGTGCAGGAACGTTCGATCCCGGAGGTCTGCGGCGGGCCTGAACGACCTGTTGTAGGAATAAGACCAAACCAAAAACAGATATAAAAGGTTTATAGGGTGATTGGTTCTGATGAAACTTTTATGAAACATGGCAAACCAAGCATAACAGTATTATATAAGACACTCTTAAAAGCAAATCTGTCACTGGTGCAGAAATAATCTGAATAGCTTTACATTGCTCTGGTTGCATAAATGACATTTTATAAAGCCGTCAGCATTTAATAGGTGTTGTACAGGTTTTGCATTCACTAGTACTTCAATAAATTATTTATCAGCTCTACAAGAAAAGTCAGTTTGCAAACACGGCTCACATGCCAAGACTTGACACTCCAGAAGCAATACATCATATTATTAATAAACATTTTGTGGTAAACTAAAGGATTGTGCTCTTTAAAAGGGTTTTTATTTGTGAACTTTTCACCATTTCTGTTCAATTGTTTCAAAGTTCACCAGCTGTAGGTAAATACAATGACACAGCGACTTGGCTGTATTGTAGTTATACACAAAGCTATGCAATGGTATTGCTGTCATGCAGAATACAGAATGTTAAAAGTCTATTTATACCTGTCTTAGAAGTTTGATTAAGCCTTCATTCACACCTGAACGTTTTGTAGCGCGTTCTACGCTTGATGAACGCTCTACAAAACGCTCAAAAATATAAATCCCATTGTATTTAATGGTCTCGTTCCCACCTTGGCGTATTTCCGCCCGTCCCTAACGCGCTACAAAAAACGGCCCACGCCTGAAAAGGTACAGGTACTACTTTGGGCCGTTTTGTTGCGAGTTTCCATTGGGCTACAGCCAAGTAGCATTCAGAAACGCGCAACTTTTTTAACGCGAATTGTGGTAAAAAAAACCCGTGACGGTCGCGCGACAGACGCGCATATGCAATACGCCTAGGTGTGAACGAGACCTAAGACTGGTGATGCGGGAAGCAGAGAGAAAAAGACAGCAGAGCACAGCACAGGCTCTAGAAAATATGCATCTACTGCTTCTGTAAAGAGCAGTGTGCATTGTGGTTATGCATTGAGGTTGCAGGGGACCTCACAGGACTTTGATGAACTCTAAAATCTGGACCCAAAAAAGGCAGGCAGAGGGTAACCAATATTGCCTATGGTCCCCTGCAGCTGATCCTTTACCATTGTTGACCTACCATTCCATGTACTCCACTCTGGCCCTGTGGAGGTGACAATCGTAGGGCATTTGATATTTCAGCAAGCCTCCATTCACAACTAAGCGTTTTGTCGTGCACAGACACATGTGACAAAGCGCTTGGTACATGACTTCTTATTAATTTCAATGGTCCTCGTTCACACCTGAGCGTTTTGTCGTAAGCTGCAAAATGCCATTCGCTGTACAAAGTTGCTGAGCTTCTTTGAGGCAGTTTGCAGTATGTTTAGACCCATAGACCTTAAAGGAAGTGCCTGAAAAAACACACAACACAAGCATTTTGCTCATTTCTGTTAGCTGTTTAGACTCGTTGTCCACTGGCTGCAATGTCTTCCAATCTGCCATTTAAGACAAGCGTCTTCATGTGCGCACGTCTAATGCCCATGAAAATATGCAAAACACGCTATGCGAAAACGTGCACAAAAGCGCTGACGCTTAGGTGTAAATGCAGGCTAAAAGAGAAAAGTGAGCAGCACAGTAATGCCATCACCAAATCTCACTCCAGCTCTCCTGAGTCCTGAGGTCCCCAGTCAGAGGTAGCAGTGCCTTAGATCTCACACTGCAGATATACAGATAAAATCTGGTGATTGTGCCATTTTTAAGTCGTCAACATTTTTCATCAAACACAAGTCCTGAGGAAGGGGGAGATCTTTGATACCCCGAAATGCATTGGCTGTTCTGTATTGTCCCTTTGCGAACAACTATCAATATTAAAATCTGTTGAACTCTCAGACCTTTGTTTACTTATTGGACTTCATACATACACACTCACTGGCCACTTTATTAGGTACACCTTGCTAGCACAGGGTTGGGCACCTTTTGTTTTCAGAACTGCTTTAATTCTTTGTGGCATTGATTCAACAAGGTGATGGAAACATTCCTTAGAGAGTTTGGTCCATACTGACATGATAGCATCACACAGTTGCTTCACCAGCCTGAACCGTTAATACAAGGCAGGATAGATCCATGCTTTCATGTTGATGTTCATCAAATTCTGACCCGACCATCCGAATGTTGCAACAGAAATCAAGAATCGAGACTCATCAGACCAGGCAACGTTTTTCCAATCTTCTATTTTACGACTTTGGTGAGCCCTTGCAAACTGTAGCCTCAGTTTCCTGTTCTTAGCTGACAGAAGTGGCACCCGGTGTGGTTTTCTGTGGCTGTAGCACATCTGCTTCAAGGTTCAATGTGTTGTGTGTTCAGAGATGCTCTTCTGCATAGCTCGGTTGTAACGAGTGGTTATTTGAGTTACTGTTGCCTTTCTATCAGCTTGAACCAGTCTAGCCATTCTCCTCTGGCATCAACAAGTTATTCTTGCCCAGAGAGCTGCCGCCCACTGGATATTATGTCTTTTTCGGACCATCCTCTATAAACCCTAGAGATGGCTGTGTATGAAAATCCCAATAGAGCAGCAGTTGCTGAAATACTCAAACCAGCCCGTCTGGCACCAACAACCATGCCATGTTCAAAGTCACTTAAATCCCCCTTCTTCCCCATTCTGATGCTCGGTTTGAACTTCAGCAGACCATCTTGACCATTTCTACATGCCTAAATGTATTGAGTTACTGCCATGTGATTGGCTGATTAGATATTTATGTTAACAAGCAGTTGAAGAGGTGTACCTAATAAAGCGGCCAGTTAGTGTATATCTCACGGTTATGCAGATATGTGTGCATTAAAGTACACATTTACCTTTTGTGACTATTAATAGTTTGATACAATATATTATAATTATTTTAGCGTTTATGGTCCATTTAGTAGAATGTAAACTGTTAAAGTGCCATATACAGGCTCTGAATTTGGAGGCACTTTAACATTTCATAACTTATCCAGCCATAATATTGTTAGAATTAGCCATAAAACTAAAGCTCTGAAATGTCTTTTGTTCACACATTAATGAATTATCAATCCTGCGCGTAACCTAAAGAATGAACAACTGTAATCTGGGCATTTCCCAGCCAAACAGGTTTTTCCTCAATTCTTTCGCTCTTTGGTATGCTCCATTTACAAAGAACATCACCACAGGTAATTCTGCTTTCATTGTTGAAATTGTTTAGGCATTCTGGCCTCCAACAGGCAAATCAAGCATTGCAACAACATTATTATCTGTAATTATTATATTTCATTATCATGATAGCAAAAACTGTAGGCACCTCAGTGTTAACGCTGTTAATAACATTGCAAATTACGGAGTGCCTCGTTTTTGGAGATTTAAAGCCCAACTGCAACTTTGTAAAAAAACAGAAAAGTAAAAATAGAATGCCTTACACTAGTTAAAATTAAAAAAAGCAGCTCTTGCTGCAATACTCACCTCCTCTCAAGCGCTGTCCCCTGCAGTCTCACTGCTCTGTGACCCATCGCTGCTCCTCCGGACGGAATGATGTCCAGTGTCATTCAATCCACTTCCTGTACGCTCAGGACCTCAAAGACCTGCCCTTTTGGGTCATCGAGCCTCCCTTGACTAACGGTAGAAAGCTGCAGGGAACAACGGACCATTAAATGGCGCCAGTCGAGGTTAAGAACTCTCAGTCTACAACACAAGTGCGCTTTCCCAGAGTACTGGGTGTCGGCCAGATGCACAACATCCTGCAGAGTATCGTAGTCACCCCAGGCAGCCATGCCTCCTGGAGTAACGCTGTGGGACTCAGTAGAGAAGCATCAAGTTTCTTCTCAAAACCCTCAGAGCGAAGGCATGCAGAAAGGAAACAGTGGTCTGCCACAAAGGGTTAACAAAAGGAAACTCCTTCATGTTGGAACTTTAAGGAAGAAATTAGAATGGGAGTTTGTTTTCACACTAAGGGTTTCCAGATGCTCTAAAGAATGTTTATATTTTAAATATATTATTTTCTTGTGTAACTTATAGACATATTTAAGAATACCTCGGACTTGTTTAAATAGTTTATTGTTCTTCATGATGCTGTTTGCTCACATACTTTCTTCAACAAACTCTGGCACTTTATAGCACCAGGTGTATTTGTTCTGTAATCATGTGATACCGCTTTGCAAACATGTAGACTCCAGTGAAATAGTTATGCGATGGTTGAAGACAATGGTTTTTCCTCAACATTCACAGCAAAGCGGGTGACTATTTGTGCAAGCCACACTTTTCATTGTCAGCCATATAAAATGTTAACTAAATTTCTTTTTTATCTCATTCTAGCACTACTAATGTAGAAAAGACATAGTCATGCAAAAAGCACAGTACAGGATGAGTTCAGTTTAAAAACACAAGTGCAGGGCTACAATATACCCAATGCTACCTGCTAAAAAGTAAGTACACTTTCAGATAAAGTACACTTATCCAGACCGCTAATCCCTATGATGTTAACGTGTATCTAAAACCCAACAATAAACTTCTTTTATTTGCTTTCTTTTGGTCTGCCAAATATACCACAGAACGATTTTTGTTACCTGCATGATAATTGCAAAAAATACCAGAAATCTTGTGAGCTGATCATTCTGTGGCTGTGATAAAGGGGAAGAAGATGAGGAGGGCGGAGATGTCTGTGTTTTGGATGTGATGACTCATGGGCCATCCAGCTGCAAGGGTAATGCGAGTATAATTTTGTTATTTTACATTTGCAAAACGGGGGTAGCCCTACTGCAAGGGTTAATAATAATTTTTCCCAGAGCTCTTTAAAATATGGGAGGGGTGGAATGGGCTCTGTATTAGGATAAAGGAGTGACCAGCCTTCCAGTAGTCACTACATGTATGCAGCAGGATTTTCAAAACACCGACAGAAAGCGCCAGGCAGGGTGCCTAAACATTTTGGTTCTTAGACAGGATACAGGATAGGTGGTAATAGTGTACTCATCTTTTGAAGTGTACATATAGCCAAACCTTGTTTTTTTTTTTTAGTTTAGAGAAGTATTAAATCCCACGTTCCTTTAATTTTCTGCTGTCTGTGTACCATTGTGGATATTTATCTCCACTTCCTGTCACAGAAATGCAGCAGGAAGTTAGAGAAAGTCTCCAAAAATGAGGGTAATCTCCTTTTTAGACAGTTGTTCCCTTTAGAGGCTTTACCTTCACCTCTTGTTCAGGGAACAACTCTAAATTGTTGCATTTCCCCTCACCTTCTTTCTTATTGACAATGGTCACCAGTTTAAAAAGAGGGGCGAATCTTGAGACAGCAAAAAAAAAAAAACTTGGCAGAGAATCCAACCCTTCTTTGCATTATGAAACAAAAAAAGGTTTGGCTGGCAGTATACTTTAAAGGGTGGTGTCTGGAATTTTGGTTTATATCTTGAAGGCATTCTAGGGCAAGACTGACAAATTCTGTAAGCAAGGTTAATAAAGTATCCTAAAGTATCCAACCTAGAAATGGGAGTTTGGTTAATATTCTTACAAATTTGTATTTACATATGGGAATACTACTACATATGGGAATACTACTATTTTTATATGATGTATTTCAGCAAGATTGGGCTGCGCAAGTGTGATCTATTTCTATGTTCCTTCGAAAGGAATAAAGACAGCGCTACAGTCTCTGCTCTAACAAGAGGCGCACACCTAGTTTCATGGATATCTACAGTTCTATTTGCATCACCTTTGATAAGAGTTGGTGACATGAAAATAAAAATTGCATTGATTAGCTGTATTGATTTCTTGCCTTTGAAGAAACTCAGTAACCCTGCCAAATATGAAAGTTATTTTTAAATCACTAACTATATATAATCAATTGCCAATGCTCTAATTGCTGATGTCCTCTACATCATGTGATATTCCTGCTGTATGATGGTACGGGTTAGTACTAACCTATACGTGTGCAGTTTCCAGCGTTCCCAGTGAAGCCACTAAAATACTGATTACACACATAGAAGCTTCAGACCTGATACAATGCAGAACAGTTACGGCAAACAATGTCAGGGCAAAATAAAAAAAATGCAGTGCATATCTGTAATACATGCACATTTCTACATGTTCTTTGCCTTTCAAAACACTGCAAATACAGAAAAATATATCTGTTGAGCTGCCATACATCCAATGTACTCCCAACTTCCTGTTTAAGCTGTCAACAGTGCTTAGGCACTGTTTAGTGCAAAGGAACTATGTTGTCAGCCCACTGGATTCCTGGAAGATCAACAGGCACTGAACTGCAATACCTGCTGGACTACAGAACTCTGCCTATCCCCCATCCCTTTCTGTCCATGTCCACATCAATACATTGATTTCTCACCTTGCAAAACAATGCTGCTTCCTCGACTCCCCTAAAACTCTGCCCGCACACTGAGTGTAAGCAAAGGGCTATTAGGAGAGGTAGTTCGGGGAGGGTTTGTCTGCTTCACTAATAACTGACCCCCCAGCAGTTGCATATTCAATTATTTTACACGTCTGGTGATGACATCACAGTGAGAAATAAAAGTTGTTTCTTGCAGAAGGAACAAAGTAAATTTAAAAAACAAAATGCTCTACAGGGGAAGAGGAAAAGGTGGGGGGTAAATTTGGGTAATGAATGGACAAACAAATAATTGAAGTCTGTACTGATTTAAATCTGCAGCGTAAAGGAAATTTAGTTCTACTTACTTAAAAATACAAAATCACAATGTGCTGAGTATTGGTTTGGCTTTAGCTCGGCACATTGTAATTTTGTATTTTTATATTTATTTATTTAATAAGGTTTTAGTACTTTGCAGCTGATTATTAGTAGATATTTCTGGCACACAGTTATTTTTTTTTTCGTTTTTCGTTTTACTTCTTCACCTGCACTGGTGTAAAATGGATTAGCATTTTGGCAGAAGTAACAATTATGTCATCTGCAATTCATTTAAGAGTATGGAGTGTGGCTAAAGCAGATCTGCCCAGAGTCCCAACCAACCAGATCACTACTCTAACTTAGGAGCTGCCCTGAAAAGCAGAAGAGAATGGATTTAAAAAAAAACAACCAAACATTCTTTGACTAGAATTGGGCCTAGTGTAAGGAAGCATTTTTACAGGTGTGGAAGGCAGTTTTTGTGTTTCTATATGGGTCCCAAAGTACTTTGTCAAAGCAACAGGCTCACTTTAATGCAGACCTCCACAGATGTATATACATACTTATCCTTTACCTTCCCTTCCCCATCCACAACACAGAGTAAAAAGGTTCTGTGTAAACTATGAGAAAAAGTACTGTGCAAGCTGGAGTTGTAGCTAACAGAGCACTGCACTTCTCTGTGGCAGCACTGATCCATCGCTTTCCCATAGATTACATGCTCCTCCATACCTAAAAGTACCAAGCATTTCTTGTGGAAGAATAAAGAAAAGATGGAGTAAGCTTTTTTTTGTTTAGAATAAAGTGGCGAGGGTTAAAGAGCTCTCACGCTTTTCCCCATCTCTGTCTCATTAGAAAGATTACCCTTCACTTCCTGTTCTGAGGACTCAATAGGAAGTGAGAAGTGCTCTTAGACAACTGTCAAGGGAACAAGTGTCTCCATTGGAAGATATACCCTGGTGATCAGGACAATTGGAGAGAGTGGGGACACAGATAACAATAAAGCTCTGAGAGTAGTTCTAATCCCTCACCACTCATCCAAATCTTTAAAAAAAAAAACGTTTTGCCTTTAGTTATACTTTAACGCTGAAGCATTTTATGTATAGGAATGTCAGCTTGAAAAATTAAAAATTGCATCAGTGCAAGAATCAAGAACAGTTTAAAACTGATATGTCACATGACAGAAGCATTTCTTAACATGTAACTTCCTGCTGAATAAAGCAAGAAAGAAAGACAAAAAAACAACCAAAAAGGTCAATTTTATAATTTATTATCTGATGCTTCTGAAGGAGATGTGGCGAGCATTCATTCCATTATACAAAGGTTACTCACAGCGCTAGATGCTTATCACTCCATGCCCGAGATTCTAAAGTTAAAGCTCTAAATGTGTTAAATAATCTAGTTTACCGCTTAGATGTATTTTAGCCTGGGGTCACCCAAAAGATTTAACTTCCTGAGATTTTTGTAAACATTTAACAAGAGGTTAAAACAAAAAAAGAAAGTGATTCATGTGTGACAGGGTCAGAGAATGTCCCATGATCAGCTCAGGAATTTACATGATGTGACTTTTATGTAAAGTGAATGTTTAGTCTTTTTCAACTTTTTTGTAAATAAATATATAAAAGATGGTAGTTGTATATTTATTCTTACCAAGATGTATTATTATGCACTAAAATTAAGTACTTCTGATTTTGGTAGATACTGGGCAGTTAAACCACATCTACATTTAGAATAACAATATTTAAGGGGGAAAAAGCTTAAAAATGTGTGAAAAATCACACCCAAAATAACTCTACCGGTGGGTAGGTGGATGTACATTTCTCAACTCTGTTTACTAATTGTGCACACACCATTAGACAGTAAAGATTTCAGGCAAAATGCACACAGCCAATCAGAAGCGCTCTGTGTCTGGTGATTGCCGATCCCTGTGATCACAAATGTAAACGCTGCAAGTGTTCACATTTGGAAGCCCTCCCCTTCCTCTCATAACTGAGGAAGGATAATTTTATGAATAAAGAATTTCATGAATGAAGGTTAATGAAGACTTAATTTACTTGATTGTAACAGCTGGAGGGCCGGAGTTTTCCCACCCCTGGTGCATAAAAGGTACATGAATGATGTGCTGTGTCTAGTGCAATATTACCAAGCTCCATGTTTTAAAGGAGTACTATGGGGTACACTTTTTTTGCCAATTTTAGTTTCCTAATGGTACAGGAGTAAATTTTGCAATGTTCCCGTAATCAAAAAATCCATCATAAGCTTGCAATTCAATAGATTATACTGTGGGCAGAGCCAAGCTCAGTGCTTAAAAGCTCTTCTCCCACTGAGTGGCAGTGCCTTGTATGAGCGGCTGCACATTCATAAATGCCTACGCAGGCGCAGCAGCTCCCTCCCTGCCTCCCCTCCACACTGCTGTCGCCATCTCTGCCTCTCCCTGAATAACCATCCCTGAATAACATCTGTTCCTGTAATTCCGTTCCCACCTCCATCCCCACTTCCCCTTCATGCTGCTGTCTCCATCTCTTCTTCTCCCTGACTCATCAAGATCGGTTGCTGAAAAGCTGCTGCAGATCTCCTGTGTGTTATTGACGATGAGCCAGAGAGAAGATTAGATGGAGACAGCAGAATGGAGGGGAGGTGGGGACAGAGCTGCAGGAACGGATGTTATTGTTCATGATTTGCCTGGGAGAAGAAGAGATGGAGACAGCAGTATGGAGGGGAGGCAGTGATGGAGGACAGAGATAGGAAGGAGCTGCAGGGGCAGATGTTATTCAGGGACAGATTTTATTCAAGGACAGTGCTATACATGATGAGCCAGGGAAAAGATATGGAGATGGCAGCGTGGAGGGGAGGCCGAGCTTCAGGGATGGATGTTATTCAGGAATGGTGTTATTCATGATTTGCCAAGGAGAAAAGATGGAGACAGCAGCATGAAGGGGCAACAGGGATCGAAAATGGGGAGATAGGAAGAAGCTGCAGGGACAGATGTTATTCACTGATGGTGTTAATTATGATGTGCCAGGGAGAAGAAGAGATGGAGACAGCAGCATGGAGGGGAGATAGGGACGTTCATGAATATCCAGTGCGGGTATTCATGAACGTGCAGCAGCTCCTACAAGGTGCTGCCACTCAATGTGAGGGAGAGTTGGGAGGATCCTGACAAAGTTGTTGGGATCACGTCTCGGCACGAAGCTTAGCCCTGCCCACAGTATATGATATTGAACTACAAGCTTATGGAGGATTCTTGATTACAGGAGTACAATGCAAAACTCCTATATTGTTAGGAACCTACAAATGGCAAAAAAAAAAGGTGTGTCCAATAGTTACATAGTTACATAGTATTTGAGGTTGAATAAAGACATTAGTCCATCAAGTCCAACCTATTAGGATCTCATTCTAGGAGTACCTGTACCCCTGTATATTACGGTCCCTTAAGAAATCGTCCAAAAGTTTCTTGAACAATTCCACATTATTTGCTGAAATCACCGCCTGTGGCAGTGAGTTCCAGACCCTAACTGATCTTACTGTGAAGAACCCCCTTCGCCCCTTGTGCTGGAATTTTTTTTCCACCAATTTTAGGTGATTAAAAAAAAAGGGAACAGTTTAAAAAAACTGACAGAAAAGGAAAAAGAGTTTTTAAATACTAAAAAAGGGTCTAAAAAGGAAGGGAGACAACAGGTATTCAAAAAATCAAGCACTCAATATATCCCAAACAGTTCAAATCCCAATTTTTTACGCCACTTAGCTCCCAGGCAATTTGTTCGCCAAGCCCTGTAGTTCTCATTTAACCAGCTCAATACCAGCATGGCAAAAAAGGATCAGCTTGGGATGTCAACTTTCCAAAAAGAATTATTCTTGGGGTATTTGTACTGTCCTGGCATTAGTATTTGATATGGTTTATAGGAGAATGTAAGTAAAACAGGGTTTTGGTCTTTTTTCCCTTTATACAGTAAAAATTGTTTTAAATCGACCAAAAAAAAACAAAAACTTGATCACTTTTTACAAAAGTGAAATAAAATGAATCTAGGTATAGTACTGCATGACCGAGTAAATTTTCAGTGAAACGATTAAAGCACTGAAAACTGAAAATTGGCCTGGAAATGAAGGGATACATACATGTTAGTATTCAAGGGGTTAAATCAGGAAATATATATTTGTTGAAAATAAACTATAGTTTCTGTTAAAGGCATAAAAAAAACTCACTGGGGGGAATTTATCAAAACTGGAACAAGCAAAATCAGTTGCCCATGGCAACCAATCAGCATCTCTCTTCAGTTTGCCCAGGTAAGATTTGAAAATGAGAGAGAGATGCTGATTGGCTGAAGTGCAAATCCGCTCTAGATTTTGTCTGCTCCAGTTTTGATAAATTCCCCCCACTGTATTTATTAGGACAGCAATCACTGTTTTATTCATTTTCAAAACCTGTAATACCAAGACATTCATATAAAGGGGGACCAGTTTATAGATCAAGGGCTCTTAGCCTATTTTTGTCAGCTTGCCATGTGTGCTTCTTCAGTTGGCTGTTGGGCTGCATTTCTTATCTGATAGTCATCTCAACGGCCAACTGAAGGAGCAACTGATACAACAGAATTAGGGTTTATGTACATACAGGTAAGTCGCCAGGATCCCTTCTGTTGTAAAGCCGACAGTCGGCTCTACAAGTTTAAACAGACTCCTGGCGGCAAAAGTCGCCGGGAGTCTGTTTAAACAGCCCCGATGCTGGCGACGTACACTGTACGTCGTCAGTCACGAAGGGGTTAACTCAGGGTAATAATTCCAACAGTCTGGTGAAGGGGTTATGTGGTCATACCCCTTTTACCAGACTGTTGGAATTATTACAAACAACAGTATGTCTTGAAAAGACGTAAATAGCTTGGTTTTATTTTACATATGAATAGCCTAAGAACAGAAGAGCTGAAAGAAAATCATAAGGGTTGAATAAGTGACAAATCACCCCATACACAAGCTAGCTAAATCTAGGGAGATTGTTGCCATTGTGGAGAAGCAACTGCTGACAATGTTACTCACATGCCAACTGACACAGCAAGTTGATTTCTCCACTTTGATTTTTTGTTTTATAAATGCAGAAAAACCTGTTTCAAAATGTTCCTTAAAATGACATTAAACTTTTTATTAAAGGACGATCTTAAAAATCATTTAAGTGACATTAAACCCTCAGATTTTTTAACATAAACCCAATACTGTAATGTGTGCCTTACTGTAATCCATGGTTGTTTCCCTTCTCTTTGCTGCTCTTCCTTTTAAATCCTCATGTCTTCTCATGCTGGTGGAGAACTTCCCTTTGCAGCTGAGTGCCTCTTCCTGTAGTGCTGGCTCAGGTTGTGAAACTGCATACAGACACCATGTATCCTTTCCAGAGACAAGGCCGTCTGCTGCAAAACAAAAGTTCTGCCCAGCATGAGAAGAGATAAGGATTTAAAAGGAAGAGCAGCAAAGAGAAGGGAAACAACCATGGATTACAGTAAGGCACACATTACAGTATTGTTTTATGTTAAAAAATCTGAGAGTTTAATGTCACTTTAAATTATTCATAGATCCAGGCCCACAACTCCATAATTTGGTTCCATTTCCCCAGGTATGGTTACCCTGGGTAAAGTGTACATAAACCCGAATTCTATTGTATCAGTTGCTCCTTCAGCTGGCCATTGAGATGACTATCAGATAGGCAGCTCAACAGCCACTGAAAAAGCACACATGGCAAGATGACAATGCTGCTAACTGCAAGGCAGTGGCTTTGCGTTGTCAGCCTGGAAAAGTTAAGCTGGCCATACACTAGATTTCTGAATAGACGTTCGTAAAAAATATATCTTTCTTTCCCACCTGATAATGCCACCAGGCACTTGACGAATGTCGATCGAAATTTTGTTTGATTTTAACATTCGATTTTGTAATGAATGTAAATTCCCGAACGAAAACCACATTCACTGTTAGAATTTCATTTGTTTGAGAAGAATTTTCCAGCCTGCTACTTCCAATTTTTTCATCACAATGGTCAAAATCGATTGTCCATTTGAGCCCATCAACTAATAGAAAGTCGAAAGAAAGATCTTTCGTACCAAAGTTCTTCCGGAAATCTAAGCAGTGTATGGCCAGCTGAAGTGCTGTCACTGAAGAGTCACAAAATAGTATTTGCTTGAGAAACTGTATACAGTGAGAAATGATGCTGAACATCATAGATTTTGAGTTTACATCCACTTAAAGTACTCCTGCTTTAGATGTTGCAGCTTCATTTTAATCTGAAAAGCGCAGTGTATATTTTCTATGATGAGCAGATAAGGCCTAACTATAAACAACCACCCCCATCACGTGACTATAGGGTAGGCCGGTTCACTCCAGGAAACTCTGCAGATAATTATAAATACTGCTTGTGGTACATTTTACGTGTAGTTTGTGCCTTATTTAAAAACAACACACAAAGTCATTAACTTCTGTTCATATTTTCAATGCTATCCTGACACATCATCTCTGGTTAGGTTATTTGTTATCTGCACCCTACAAACTGTCCTTAACACAAATATTCTGTTAGAGATAACGAAGCAGGAAACAAGATTAAAGTGATAACGTCAAAACGTTTTTTAAGCCATTTTAAATGCTGATAAAATCACTTACAATGGATGCTTCTTCTTGAGGTTTAATAGTTTTAGCTTCCTACAGAGTCAGCTGGTCCCCTGAGCACTGGTCCTGATATCCGGTTTTAGGGTGGTTCCTTTCCATTGTAGGGTCCGATGGAGCCACTCTTGGGTGTGCTAGTGAGCTGTGTGTGTCTGCACAAACACACAGGCACAGCAAGGAAAGCTACTCTCCTCTCCCCTGCCTCTGTTCTCCCTTTCCCATGCTAGTAGATGTGGAGCTGCTGGAGACTGCTGTGTACTTGTGATTTTGTACTTCACAGGGAGTTCAGGGAGGAAGAGCTGAGAGAGTTGGAGCCAGCTGGTTGAAAACAGGATGACTGTAAGGACACATGCAGAAATGTAAAGAAATAAGTTTCTGGGCAATGTATATTTGTTTAAACTTGGATTCATTATTTTAAACAAATTTGATCGTTTGATACTGCATTAAAAGCAGTTAAAAGATATGCAGTTGCATTTTATTTTTCTATACATGGAAAAAAACTTATAGCATATCTCTCTAGCCAAAAACTTTATTTCTGCTTTTTCTAGCTTTTCTGACAGTCTACATGCCCTGGTGACTACGGTCACTGACACAGAAAGTGAAAGGAAATTCAAAATAGTATGGTTGTCACTGGCACAGGAATAGAAGGGAAGACTCCTGTTCAAGTAACAAATGTTTAAAAAGATATTACCCCTCACTTTAGAGAGATTCCCACTCACTTCCTGTAGTCACTCTCTGCGCTGGGATGTTGAGGGGAATCTCCCTATTGGAACACATAAAGCAAAATAAAGCATGGTAGGGCTTTTAACAACGTACTACTCTATCCAAAACGTAAAAGAAAAAGGCCACACCTGCCAAGGACTGAAGTGTAAGGGTCGGTATTAACACTATTTTGTTCCCTTTGGAAATGCTTCACTCCCCATATATATAAATGGGAATGCAAAAGTATCTTGAAGCAGGTTGATGCAGCTTAGGAGGTGGTCAAAAACCGCTTACAACTGCACCGTTCAACCCAAAGGTCTCGCTCACACAGGGCGATCTGGGATTCATGCAGCAGGAATGCCAGGTGTCTCTGTTCAGATGCGGCCGCTGTACCCAATGAAGTTAATGACAGGGTGACAGCGGCCGCATCTGTAAGCGACAGTCCGCATGTAATCGTGCATGGTACGATGACATGTGGTTTGGAATAAATCATTTATGAATGAAAGTTTTGAGGCGATTTATCTAACATCACCAGTGCTTGATTGCTAATAAAAAATAAAAATACACTTAATGGGGAGAGATTTTCTTGTGCAAATTTTGGAATAAATGATTGTCATCTGACAATGTAACCGCGTCATATATGGTTACATGCAGACTGCTGCTTATAGATGTGGCCGATGTCACCCGGGCATTAACTTCAATGGGTACAACAGCTGCATCTGAACGGTCACAGGAATCCCAGATCACCCCCGTGTGAATGGGGCCTTCATGGTCACAGAATCTGAAGCAGATCATACATGCAAGGGGAATGGAAAGTAAGCTGAACTTGCCATCAATACCAGCCCACAGCACGCCGAGACGGTCCCTAATACTGGCTATGTATGTAGCAATACATGAATGCTATATCATAGAACTGATCATTTCAAATTAAGATCAACTTGGAGAAGTTCAGTTGTATTTTTTAGCAGAATAGATTGTCTCTTTTGATGGAATCAATCTTTAAGTTGGCAAATCCATAATTTCTAACTACCATATGTTTACTTGTATGGCCAGCATAACTCCGGCATACTTTCTCACTTTTCAATGATTAAAACAGAGCCTTAGCCACAATTTGTGCTACTGTTAACTAAGCCGGCCATTGTGAGATAACTGCAGTGACTGTGGACGTGCTCCTCCCCACCTGTTACCATACATTTAACTCCAATAAAAATCAGTACCGCTAAAGATGAATTCTGGTTTCGATAAAATGGTTCCAAATTATAAAAGAATGGCATCTGTATAAATTAGGCAAAGATAAAAGTAAGCTGATTAATTAAAACTGAAGCAAAGAACATGACTGTGAACCTCACACTAACCTTAACCTCACCTAGATGAATACACATTGTGATTTGATTCATTGCCAAGCACAACGCACACCTTTCCTCCCTCACTCAGATAAATCAGTCTCTGGATGTGCGTTCAGCAATCCAAGGCACTGAAATCTGCATGTGGCAGAATGTTTGGCGTGGTTGTCCTCTAGTGGTGACTACTACATATTACAAACTTTTACTGGGAAAGCAACACATTTGCAAATCTTTTCCTTCATATGCAAGGCAGGGCAGTAATCAACTTTCCAAAATGTATTCGTTCTCTGCGGTGTCCCATTATGCTTGTCCAGCTTTCTGCTGTTAAAGTAGTATTAAACTCTGCCTTTTTTTCAATAATGAAATCAGATCAAAGAAGTATACATTGTCCAGCAAATTATTTCTTTACATTTTTGCCCATACACTTACAGTCATCATATTTCTGAACAACTGGCTCCAACTCTCTTAGCTCGGCTTCCCTGAACTTCCCGTCCAGTACAAGATAACAAGGAACAGCACAGTGTCCCGCATCTGTCCATCTATTAGCTTGGAGAATGGAGGAGGGAGTGGGGAGCAAGGAGGAAGAGTCTTGCCCTGCTGTACCTGTGTGTTTGTGGAGACACACACACAGCTTACTAGCATACACAAGGGTAGTTCCATAGGACCCTGCAAGTGCATAGTGCCAGTGCTCAGACGACCAGCTGATTTTGCAGAAAGCTAAAACTTCTACACGTCAAGGTGCAGCATCCATTGTAAGAGATGTAATCAGCATTTGAAATAGCTTGAAAACCTTTTCACTATAATATCACTTTAATTATGTGAAGAGGAAAATGCCTAAAAGTAGAAGTACGGGGTGGGGGTGGGAGGTGTGCTTTACTCTCCCCATACTTCTCCTTTAGACATTTTCCACTTGGCATATTTAAAGTGATATTAAAGTAATAACAAAACGTATTACCAAGTGTTTAGAGCTGGGGTGGGACACTGCAACTGTCACAAACTGCTGATCTCTCAAGCCCTCAGTCTCTTCTCCCAGTGGAGAGCAGTGATTGTCAGTCTCTGTTCTTCCAGCGACCACTGGAGGGACAGACAGGAAAGGAGGTGGGCACAGCTGGCTCTGGTTCTAGAGAGGCAAAGACAACTGTCAGTTAGGGAGCCAAATGCATCCAGACAATATTGTCAGGAACCTTTCCAGCTGTGGAGTGGCTCTGCGCTGTCAGCATATAGCAGCCATTAGCCCTTTATATGCTGACTTTGGGTCACAGGAGTGATTATTATCAAGGCTTCTTGCATTTTAAAAGCAAAACTCCAGGCAAACAGCTAAATACAAAAGTTGAAATACAGATATGCTAACAGTTTTATATGCCAAAATGTTTGCAACACTGATTGACTGTTTTGATATATTTTTAGTTGTTTTTTGTTCACATAGAGTTCAGTATAACAAACAAATTAGAAAAAGATATGTAATGCAAATACAAAACAATAGTAGGGATTGTATAAACAAAGATCTGAGGTGGATTTACCAAAGATGACAACTTCTTGTCCGTAAGATCTTGACAAAGATGGGAAAGAGGGCCTATCTTTCATTACTGGGGGTCAAATGATTTGATATGTTTCATCTGAATTTGACATGTCTGGTTTAGATATATAGGAATGAAGAATCTGTATTTATAGGCAGATGGTGTGCGATCCAGGGAGCCCTTCCTGACCTCCCCAGATGCTGATACTGTGAAGAAATTAATTCTCAAAGATCAAAACAAACACTCTAAATTCATCTTTCAGTCTGATTTTGACAGCTTAGGAACACCTGTTGTGTCTTTACAGGATAGGGCTAGCAGGCTGCAAATATTCTGCTCTCCACAGAAAGTGGAAAGGAGCCGAGATATTCATTCTTTCGTTATGAACTCTAAGGATGAATTTCTTCATATTGCCTATAGTTGCAAAGTTGAATAAGGGCATCAAAGCACAGTCTGCCTTGATCAATTGAAGCAGAGGACAAGGGAGATATCAGGGGTCTAAAAGACTCCAGATGTCTCCATAAAGAGCACCTGTCACCTGCCCAACACTATCATATAGGGAGCTTGTTAGACCCATTGTGATAGGATAAGGTTCAGAGAAAAATAATAATAAAACATGTTACAAAAATTAAAATGAAAAAAATTAAAATAACAAAGGACTCTTGTCTCCCCAAACTCACACATATGAATGCAACGGCGAACATGCATGTAAACAACTATTGCGCACACAAAATTGGGTATTGCCGAACATGTGGTAATGAGAGAAATAATTCTAAGTTTCACATTTAGGGCTAATGCTACACTGATAAACTATAAACACATTCAAAGTATTGCCTATTGATAATTTTGGAAACCATAATTTTTTGCCGTTTCCCAGGCACATGCAGTTTTGAGTCTTGATACTGTATATTCGACACATATTATGTTGTGTTTGTGTGCAATAAAATTAATTTTTGAGTATTTGTTACTGAAAATATAGATTTGACAAATCTATGCTACCAGGTCAGCTAACAGGCAGTGACAAGGACACTGTATTTCTAGAAGGATGAACAGGTATCGTTTTCTATTTGCTGACAATGTTCTAAACCTGAACCTATCTAAAGTACTGGTAAAGTGTCCTAGTAAGCCGCAGCATATTCAATTTTTGTTCTTGGGTCCATACAGACCCACACACCCTAGAATTAATCTCTTTGCTCTACTTCATTAATACTGGCAACACACTATTGTCACACCCAACATACATAGGCAAATAAGAACTGGAGTCAGGAGTGACAATGGGAGAAGCAAATTGGAAGGAGATATGGGTAACAAGTAAAACATACTAGCAAAAGGTATATGCAACAGGAGCAAATAATAAACGCATGCTTCAGATGAGCCTTGTACCAGCCCACATAGCTAATTTTACACTAAAGCTAGCCATACACTATTATATTTTATTAGTTCACACACTCAACAGCATGGATAGATGAATCTCACACAGGGCTACTGTATTCTGTCAGTGGTGGTGTACCCAGCAGTATACCATTGTTTGCCCGAAATTTTCTGACTGGCTACGATTTTCTGATTGAAGGATGCTGGATGGAAAGCTGCATACCACCCACTGAGCTAATTTCAATAGGTTCATCAAGAATTGTCCAAAATTTGCACAGTGTATAGCCAGCTTGCTTCAGGGGCTTCAAACCGTCACAATGCCAGACTCGATTTCTGTTCACATCAAAGTCTCACTCTGCTCCTGTAAAAGGGCTGTTTCTAGACTTATCATTTTCTCCTGTTTATTTCTCAATAATGAAAAAGGCATTCAAATCATACATTCAAGGAGGGAGAGTGGGTCACTGATTCCTGGGGCAGATCTGAAAACTGAAGCTTAGACACCAGGGATACATTGGAAAATGGTACATGATTGACCTCTTCAGCATCTACCACAAAAGTGAAATATGAGGATTGGATGGATTGACTCTTCAAAAAGGTGTTCCAGTCCACCTAAAGAGCCATTTGTGGATTTACTTTAGAGATAAATTTGAAAGCAATCATACATTTCTCAAGTGGCATCGGACTTAGAAGACTACTAGCATAATTATTACATACTTTTCCCTATTAAAATCATCTGGGATTACACAACTCAGCAGGGAGCATGATAATCAGAACAGTCAGAGATGTGGCATTTCACTAATTTAATCAGCAGTTGCTAATTACTTGACTACAGTGGTAAGGCTGGTTCTCAGCTGTGAAAGCCAATGCACAGATTGGAGCTCCGACTAGCTAATCAACTTGTTCTAAATAGGGAAAGTCAACACAGTAATTATACTTCATTTTCAGAGTCATAGTTTACATAGAATATACTACAAAATTGGGATGATCATAACATCAGTCAACAGAAGGATTAATTGTTCACAGTTCTGATGTACCCAGGTATCCGAAAAAAACAAAAAGGCTATGGCTTCATTCACACTCGCCTCTTGAGTTTTTATCCTGTCTGTAAAATCTGCCAGGCTGGATGCTTTGTTTATGCTTCTAGATGCTTAAAATGACACACGTTTATAGTAATATGCGTTTGGATGTATCTGTCCTTTGTCCATTGAAACATTCCATTGGAGTAGCCAATGAGATTTCTGCAAAAAAATGTGTCTTGCGTTTACATGCGTTTCTTGTGCATTTAGAAGTTAAAATCGATTCCTGGATGCGCCTGACTTCTATTTTTTATAAACGCATATGCATATATAGATTTTATTTATTTAATATTGGTAATATTGGTAGAGATGGGCAACTAAACTAATTAAGGGGATGGAGGACCAAAGTTATGAGACAAGGTTACTAAATTTAAACATGTTCACGCCAGAAGTGAGGAGATCAAGAGGGGACATGATTTGGATGTAGAAGATGTTCAATGGTGATGGCAGCATCAGCAATAAACTTTTTACAGTAAACTTCACAAGACTAGAGGCAACCACCTAAAATTGGTGGAGAAAAGATTTAACCACAAAGGGACATAGGGGCTTCTTCTCAGAGCGTTTAAAGCCTGGAACTCGCTGCTGCAAGCAGTGGTATAAGCTGAGAGTATTGAATCTTTCAAAAAGCATGTAGACAACTTACTCAGAGACTGTAACATACAGGGTACAGGTACCCTTAAAAACAAGATCCCATAGGGACTCGTACACACGCATACACATGCAGAATCACATACAAGGGCAATTAACCTTCCAGCATGTCTTTGCGTGTGGAAGGAAACCAGAGTATCCAGAGAAAACCCATGCAAGCACAGGGAGAACATATAATCTCCTTGGAGATCGTGTCCTGACAAGCAGGTAACCATTGCAGTGCGGGGGAAGCCCCCCTGCAAGAGTTACCTTTTGAAACTCCTGGAGTTCCTCTTTAAGTACTTACTAGTGGTGAAACCACATACTTAAGGTGGCCACACACTGCGCAAATTTTGCACAGTGGGTGTTGCTGTTGGCACCCCTTTTGTCCCCCACCCCTCGATCAGCTGATCGAAGGAGCTGGTCAGCAAATCTTTGAGCAAACAGAGCCAGCAGGCAATGAGCTGCCAGCTCTGTTCCAGTATTCTGACAGCGGCCGGAGGCGGCTGTCAGAATACAATGAAGACAGCAGGATATTTCTCGATCAACGCTCGTAATCGTTAATGGAGGAATCTGTTATATTTTCTTCGTTCAGCCCCCGTGTTGAATGAAGAAAATATTACACTGTATCGCCAGCTTAAGTGTGGTTGTATCTTTTGGCTTTCAAGAGTGGGCTACACATATTTTACCATTGTAGCTATAATCATTGATACTTTAGTATTAGCTGGACATAGCTGCCACACTTCTTGTACAGCGGATAGTATTAAGGTCAATAAGCAATGCAATCTACAGTCGCCTAACAGCACCATGTATATTCTATATTCAGAAGACAATAAACGCAATCACGCTTGGGTGGAAACAACTGCATCCAATGATACTTGTTGTAAGGAGGTTGACCCTAGACCCATATGCTAGAGCAGCTAAATTACGTTTTATATCCCTTATAAACAGCTTTGAGTTTCGTTTTAACCTTGTTAAAACTTTAAAACATTCCTGTTCTCTTAAATGCGTACACTGTACTAGAATTTTACAGTCGAGATGTAATTCAGCTGCCAGAGACCTAGACAGGTCTTAAATAACTCTTGTTTCTGCAAGATGGTCTATGAAAGAAATACATGACACAGTAAAAATGAATGATGAGGCACAATTAACAATGTAGCATGAACATATTCCGCTTTTCATGTAAGGAACCATTAATAAATCATGATCGAGAACTACATAAACACATGGTGGGGAAATATGCTCTCTAACCAGATACATAATGTGTTCATTTATTTTAATATTCAAGTGTAAGCTGTGACTCAGATCAAACAACAAAACATCCTGAACCCAGAACTTCATTAATATTAACAATTTAATTAGACAATTCAGCATAAAATTAAATAGCTTCATAAGTTTACTGCCCTCATTTTGGTTGTTTTAGTGAGATCATTACACCAGAGGGAGCCTTTACCCTTCACAAAAGCTGTAAAAAACAATGGGAGGCATGAATGGCAGGGAATATAGTTACTGAAAATGTAACAATCTAAAATGATTGCCTCAAGGTAAACATCAAGGGTTCACATCTGTTGAGGTACAGTTAATATCAACGAAGTGCTAGCTTTTTTGAACTAGCGGATTAGGGGTTAAAAGAGAACCATATGGCCCAAGGTAGAGCATTCAGAGCACCATAGTTATAATAGTAAAGAATTATGGGAAAGTTACCTCATAAATAAATGAACTTTGCACGATATTCTAATTATTCGAGTTTCACCTGTATATACAAGACAGGACTCTGTCTACTAAGCAGATAAGGTGTCAAAGAAAAATGTGAAAATGAGCCCAAAGCTTCATCTTCTGGTTGGATGAACGGATGCATAATATTCATATACAATATTTCAGGTTTGCAAAAAAAATAAGAGATTTGAAGTTTTAGTCCTGGCTGTAAAAACACTACATCCCCTTTTAAGACTAAATGATATTAAATGGGTGATGCTCCTTGATGTTTAAAAGTGTAAGTTTCCTACAGAATCAGCTGGTCCCCTGAGCAATGAACCTGATATCCTGTTTCTGAGTGGCTCTTTTACCTTGCATGGTCCTATGGAGCCACCATTGTGTGTGCTAGTAAACTGCGTGTGTCTCCACAGGCACAGGAAGGCAAGCCACACCCCTGCTTCCCTCTCCCTTATCCCACCTAGTAGATGGACATCTGCTGAAGACTGCTCTGTCCCTTGTGATCCTGTACTCAACAGGAAGTTCAGGGAACCGGAGCTAAGAGAGTTGCAGCTAACTGTTTGGAAACATGATGACTAAGTGCTTGGGCAATGTAAAGGAATATTTTTCTGGGCAATGTAAAGGAATATTATTCTGGGCAATGTACATTATCTCTTCGGCGACGACTCTTCCTTATAGAGAGCAGAGTGGCCTGCAGGACAAATGTCCTTTTTTTTTCTTTACCTTATATTCTTCCAGTCCTGTCCTGATAGCCAACCAGGATAGCCATACTGGGAAATACAGTCCAAACACATTAGTGACTCTGCTACTTAAAATAAAAAAATTATAAACCTGCTAGCAGGTATAAAGTGCAGACATGTAGAAGCGCCTCCAAATACCTGTCGCAGCTTTCACTGTTTCCTCTATGCCCAAATACCAGGGCATTCGAATTGGGCAAAAGGCTGGCACTTTCTGGAAGAAATTTGCTTACCCCCTCCCTCAAACACTCGAATGGTCAATGAGACATCCCAGTAGAAATGTGTTGTAGGATGGGGGGAGTGGAAAATCTTCAACACCACCATGAAATGTAGCCACATTGCCCAATCAAAGATGCCGGACGTTGGGACATATACAGTAGGTGCCGGCACTTTATACCTCCTAGCAGCTATTTTTATAATTTAGAGACAGTCACTTTAAGAATTCATTCTCTTATACTGTACTGACAAAAATTATGAGTAGACCCTCCATAACTCAGCTGTTAAAAGATCCAGTATTAGTGAAGCATGGAGGCTTTCACTGCTGACTTCTTCCGAAAACATTAGCTATTTGCCTGTCATGCTGATCCAATGGCCACTAACTCAACACAAGTACGTAAGCAAAAAGTTCTGATTTCATTCTGACTTTTTAATCTAGTTTGAATGTTTGGCCTTGGCAAATAACATGTCTTAACTTGGACTATGTACTGTACTTGTACATATGACTCTTTATGTGGAACAAGGTGGAAACGCAGCACAACCTTTGCTATCTCCCTATTTTCCTGTTCCTTTTATATTTTATTATTTCATGTTGTTCTTCACCACAGCTTGTTATTCTTATGTGGAAAAGTCTAAAAAAGGAATTTGACAAAGAAATTCCCTAAGTAGCAACAAAGTTAAAACAATACTTGATGTTTTTAAAGATTGGAAAGTGAAGCTCCTACCCCCAAGCTAAAGTCTGTTTATAAGACGTTTCATTATTGAGGTGAGCGTCTCTGTCTGCGTCTGGAGCTCCATTGTTGAATCACACATGTAAGCGTCTGGTCTATGTTGAATCTCGTCTGATCCAGCACAATGGCTCTGATGCAAGTCGTGCTACAAGACTACTGAAGAACTAACAACCTCAGAGCCAACTATGCAGGCGATGTAAGAAAATGTATTTTTCTATTAAATTTCTATTTTTGTCAATGACAGAACAGTGTAGTACAAAATTGGCTGAAGCAGATCAAAAGTCTCATTTAACGCAGCACAATGTAAATTTGGGCTGGTATTTTTTTTAGCCTTATAAGTGCAACTGAAGCCAACACTTTATTATTCATTTTGGATGGAGTGGAGAGGGATTAGACGACCTTGTAGGTTTTTATTGCCATCTGTGTCCCCCATTAGGGAGATTTACACGTGTTTATTAATGATATCGGGGAGGGAGTGAGTAGTCATGTCTCAGTGTTTGTTGATGATACGAAAATTGGGAGGGTAGTAGACACGGATTTAGACGTTATAACATTACAGGAGGACCTGGATAAACTCGGGGAGTGGGCAACTGCATGGCAGATGAAGTTCAACGTCGATAAATGCAAGGTTAATGCACTTTGGAGTTAAAAACAGGCAAATGGACTATACACTTATGGGTGTGCCACTAAGTAAATCGGAAACGGAGAAGGATTTGGGGGTCATTATAGACCACAGATTGAAGAACAGCTCGCAGTGCCATACTGCTGTAAACAAAGCAAGCAGAGTCCTGTCTTGCATTAAAAGGGGAATGTATTGCAGGGACAAGTCTATAATTTTGCCACTTTACATATCACTGGTTTGGCCACATGTGGAGTATGCGGTCCAGTTTTGGTCACCAATACTAAGAAAAGATGTCCTTGAGCTGGAAAAAGTCCAGCGGAGGGAAACCAAACTCATTAAGGGGTTCGAAGACCTGAACTATGAAACAAGGTTGTTAAAATTAATTATGTTCTCTTTGGAAGTTAGGAGATTAAGTGGGGACATGATTTTCTTGTATAAACTGTTCAACGGCGACAGCAACATTATTAACAAACTGTTTACGGTTAGCTCCGTATCAAAGACCAGAGGGCACCACCACAGATTGGTAGAAAAAACATTTCTACACACGGGGCGCAAGGGGTTCTTCAGTTAGAGCGGTTAGTGTCTGGAACTCTCTGCCGCAGGAAGTGATTTCAGCTAAGAGTGTGGAATCATTCAAGAAACTCCTGGATGAGTTCCTTGGAGACTGTAACATAAAGGGGTACAAGTACTCTTAAGAGCAAAATCACACATGGACTCATACACACATCTACTCAAACATAAATGCACAAACGCAATAGGCGGGACTTGATGGACCTGTGTCTTTATTCAACTTCAAATACTATGTAACTAAGTAATATGTCCTGCTGACCGTTATCACTAAAATAAAGAAAATCCCAGAAAAGGAACAGATGGCAAATCCTCCAATGGGGACGCTAATTCTGGTGACCCTGCTGACCACCAGGGATTCCCTATCATTTCCTGTTGTGGCTATTGGATAGGAAGTGAAGGGCAAAAGAAATCTGACAGGGGTTATAACCCTCCCAAACTTTGTCCAATACTAGAAAAACGTTTTGGCTTCAGTTCTGCTTTAAGGTTTAATGACTAGAGAGTGCCCTCTGCTGGTAAATGTTTTTTTTTTCTTTTAAAGTGGCCAAACACATTACAATCTGATTGTACATCTCAGTATCTAAGGCCAGGAACACAAAAAGTAATACAGTGCGGCTTATCAGTCATTGCATCTGGTGGCTGCATTTGTTTTATTTTTTCAGGCCTATTTTCCCTAAATTTCACCTAGTGATGCGGCCAGTAACACTTCCCGTCAAGAGAAGGACACCGTCATAGATGAATGCTTACTCGCTGTACTGTATCCATGTTGAAGAAGTGTTGCACCCCAGAAAGGTAAGTGTGTAAAGACTACAGAACACTGATAAAACACTTTCAATTGTATATTTAATGGATCAAAAGGGAGTAAAATAACAGAAGATCATTGTTAGGCTTTACACTAGGGATACACCGATACCGTTTATTCGGTACCGAGAACGAGTACCGGTATTTTTTTTCCCGTACTTGCCGATACGGAAAGTCCCATTAAACACTTCAAGACCAGGTGTTTAGACCCCCTTCCTCGCCAGGCCATTTTTCAGTGTTCAGCGCTGCGATACTTTGACTGACGTTTATTCCGTCATGCAACGCTGTACTGAAATGAATTTTACACCATTTTTTGGGGACAGATAGAGCTTTCTTTTGGTGGTATTTAATCACCACTGGGGGTTTTATTTTTTATTATAATTAGGAAAAATTACTGAAAATTTTGAAAAAAAAAACATTTTTTTTAACATTATGTTAGGAAACATTTATTATTACCCAGTTTTTGGTCAAATATAAAAGATCGGGGTAACGTCGGTTAATTAGACACCAAACATGTCAAGCTTTAAAATTGCGCGCACCCGCGACATCGCAGGTAAACGACCGCAACCAAAATTAGCCATAGGCGACGCTTTAAACGTTTTTACCGCTCATCAGTTTAGTGTTATCAGTGATTGATGGCCCTAGACTTATTGCTCTCACTGCGACGTTCGCGGCGATATGTAACATGTGCGGCGTAATGGGCGCAATCGTCTTTTTTGCACGTATGCGCCCCCGACGCATGTATGCATGCGTGTATGTATGGGTGGGGACTTAAAATGTTTTATTTTTTTAAAATTCTTTTTTATGTGTTACTTAAAATTTGGTTCTGAAGACGCCCGCTCAGATCTAGAGAGCTCCTGGCCGGCCGTTTTTTTACTACGGAGGCAGTTAAGGAAGCCGGGTGGCATGTAATTAATGACTCGCCGCCAGGCTTCCTGATTAGCAGAGAAGCCGTCTCGATGCTCCATACCAGGTGATGAGGAAGCATGGAGCCAGCATTATGGCCAATCAGGAAGCCGTGGGGCGGGTAATGACTTGATGCCTGGCTTCTTGATTGGCCAGCTTCCCAACCAATCATGAAGCTGGGCAGCGAGTCATTACACGGCTTCCTGATTGGCCATAATGCTGGCTCCATGCTTCCTCATGACCTGGTATGGAGCATAGAGCCGGCTTCCCGGGCACTTAGAAGGCCGGGGGGCAATTATTACCCACCCCCCGGCTTCCTGATTGGCCGGGAAGCCAGCTCCATGCTCCCTGGTGACAAGGGAGCATGGAGATGGCTTCCCGTCCAATCAGGAAGCCGGGCAGCATGTAATGACTTGCCGCCCAGCTTCCTGATGTTTCGGAATCAGGATAAGCATAGGGAGCATTTGGGAGAGTACAAGAACTTGGTATCGGTGCATCCCTACTTTACACACACCTTAATCTAGCAATACCAATAACTGTGTAGTGTGGGGGCCTACCTAAACAACACGTTCAATTTATAAAGAAACTCTGTGAAGTATTGAGAGTGAAGTGTATGTACCCCCCACAGACCCACCTGCACAACACATTATGGAAAATGTTACCTATGTTCAGAGCTGGAAATTGTAACTTGCATAACTGGAGAAATATTTGTATAGTGTGGCCAATGTTGGACTAGTGCTCTAAATCTATACTACTTAAAGGGGTTTTACATTTTAGAACAATAGAGGTCCACCTCCTCTACGGCCCTTTTTAAAGGAAGCCAATTACAATGCACACTGTAACTAGTGCCTATTACCCCTCATATGCCTTTATGACTGTGCAAATTGTATTCACAGGCAAATATTTACATTTTGCATCATGACAAGTGCGACCTTTAGATGCAGCCGTGTTACAATGGGGTGTAACAGTGTAGTGCTGTACATAACCTGTGTAGAAAGTAGTGCAGTAGGAGGGACACAGCAGGCTCCACCCACTACATGCTGCCTGCAGAAAACTACAGGGGGGGACAGATACAAGACCAGCCACCCTGCACAAGGAGAGAGAGCAGCGGTGACTGGTCTTTATTACAGGAAGCATCGGATTCGGGCCCGATACAGGGCATTTTGACAAGTACTTGTCAAAATGCCCCGAAGCCTAGCGCCGAAGCTTGCGCTATGTTTTGGTTTTTTCTTCTTACTTACCTCACTGCTGCTCCGGTGGGCGGCGCTCCGAGCGGGGTCATCTGGCAGTCTTGTATTTAGACAATATTTGCTTATCCCAGAGTTCAGCTTTTTGAAAGGCAGAGCTTGCTATAACATCCATTGTCTGGGGACACCCAAGTCCCTAATATTCCACATAATATATGTAAAGTTGTAGTTACCCGTATTTTTCCGTCTATAAGACGCCCCCATGTATAGGACGCCCCCCACTTTTCTTACCCAAAATTCAGAAATCAATATTTTTCATGCTCTTTTGCATAACTGATTACATCCAGTTTAAATTTTGCAGAGTAAGAAAGCCGCTTACTGGTACCGGTATTTACCGGTAATTTTTTTTTTGTTTCCTGACATTTTTATGGGCTCCCTGTTGCATCTGGGCACTGGCTACACGCTCTCCGCAGCATCAGCTGATGTCAGGTACATAAGGCTCATGATTGGAGGAAACCTGTTAGCTTGTCTCTGCAATCGGAAGTCTCACTCGTGAGGCACGTTTGCAGAGGTATCGGCAGTTTTGCAACCGCGTTACTCCTCTCAGCCCCCCGTGTATAATACGCCCCTCTATTTTTAGGTAAATATTTCAAAGAAAAAGTATAGTCTTATACATGGAAAAATACAATATACTATAAACAGAATGCATGAGTTGACAGAATCAAATATTACCTTTTGCTTTCAGAGACTGCAGTTTCTAGATGTTGGAAGATATGTTGGAACAGGTTACAGCTGGACCGGCTGTTGATATCAAACCCATAGCCACGTTTCCAGTACTGTTTCAAGTCATTCAGGTATTCTAGGACCTAGGACCCAGACGCAGAAAAAATACATTTAGACGTTGTAGAACTATCCCGGCTCCCAGAGACAGAGGAATGATGGGTTTTGTAGTTTCAACACAGCTGGCGTGCCGAGGTTGCCTAGCCCTGGCCTTCTCTTTCAGCTGTACACCTTACTAAGCAGTGGTCCTAACACTGCTTAGTAAGGTGTTAGGACCCTTGCAGGATACATCTTCTGAATAAGCCATGCCATTTGCTGATCCAGATTAAAGTACATGTGCATAATCAAGAAGATCCTTAAAGCCCCATTCACACCAGGGCGGTTGCGGATCAACGTGGTTTCCGCACTGATTGTAAAAGGGCGGTTTCGGGAGTTATCAATTGCGTTTCAGTGCTGAAACGCACTTCAAAACGCCCAAAACCGCGCTTCCATTGAAAGCAGTATGGAAACCGCACTGATCAAGGCGGCAAAAAAGGCTCAGGGCAATTCGGGCAGGCAGTTCGGATCGCGCTGAGCCTCATGGCCGCATGAACGGTCGCGACAGCAATGTATGGGATCGTTCATGTTGGCGGATCCATGCGGCTGAACGGCCCTGGTGTGAACGTGGCCTTAGATGTGATCTGTTATAAGAAATAAGAGTCAGGCCTCATTTATATGGGTGGCAAAGGGACAGTAAAAACAGGCGGCTGATCTGCGTTTTGATTGCTCCACGACCGCCTACCTAAAATCTAACAAGGTGGCCGTTCAGTTTTGTACACATGCAAATTTTACATGCATCCTGCATTTGGGAGGTGGTTGCTGCCTTCCAAACGCGACCATTTTACTCAATGGAACTGTGCTATAACTGTGTGCCAAGCGTTTGCCATTCAGGAGGTGGCAGTATAACCTCCTGAATGCCTGCAAACTGGCTGTCAACTGCTCCCTGAAAAGCGATCCACCACTGAAAATTTGTAATGCAACTCCTAGGACTTGCAAGGATTTAAGTTGGTTTTTCAATCATTGAATTCCTATGGGGAACACACTAGTAGGAGAGTGTGCACAGCAATAGCTTTGAAGAATGCATCACCCGGTCCACATAGGAAACCCCAAGACTAAGGGGCCTTCGTGTGAGAGGATCTGGCACAGATCAGTCCATGTGTAGCCTCTTATCTTGTGACCTGCTGCAAAGTAACAGTATTGCAGGTAAAACTCCCAGCATGTAGTAAGAGAAGCACTCACATTTATGTTGTTAACATGAGCACATTTGCATGGTATAAGCCACAGACTAAAGTGCCCCATGCAAACACAAATGTCATGCATACAAACCATTGGAGTCAGGTTCCTGCACTGAAACTCACTTTTGCATCTTCTTCATCAAACAAATGGCACCACGGAGAATTCTGAATGTTGTTAATGGCCAGTTCAAATGAGCAGGTAAAAAAAGCCACTTGGATTAAATCTACAGCAAAGAGATGGACAGATTAGTCAGGGTTAGTATGAAGCGGAACCAACATGGACACACTAATAGCAAGATAACACTGTGTTCTAATTCCAATCAGACGGAACTTCTGCCAGGTCCTTGATTTCTGTGTCCCCTTGCAGAGGTTTGCCCTTAATTCCCGGGGCTTGAGGTGACAGGACGTTTCCCACTAAGACATGAAGAGTAAGAAACACCAGATAGAGGTTCTAATGCTGGGTTTAGTTCGATATAATTTACTTTTGGAACATTTGTGCGATTTTCTAATAGTTAGTGGAGTCTATGCGACAATCAATTTCCACTATAGTGATGAAGAAAAGAAAAGAAAAATCAATGGAGCAGGATGAAAATTGTTTGTTGAATGAGATTATTTGAAAGTGAAAGGTCAAATGAAAATATAGCAGTGTATGACCAGCTTTACTCTATGAAGACAAAGTATCAGCAGACTACTGGATAGCAGGCATTGTTTAGGTCAGCCATGGCATGTACTGTGTATAAATAGGCATTGTTAATTGCAGCTATTTACTGTTGTGCAACTTGCTTTATAGGGCCCCTCTCTTTGTTTTCTACAATAGAGGTATTTGCAGCTTCTGTGATGAATTAGGGGACGTATATGGATTCAACCTTATAGCATGACCTTTATCTCACTGCATAAAAGTGTCCAAAGGGTTAAGTGCACATTTTGTCACGTAAGGCAAATGTTTTATTTACCTGGCAAACTTGGCTGTCAGCACTCTCCTCTCTCTCTCTCCGCTCCAGCTATGGAATGTCCCTCAGCGTCCTCACTTCTAATGCAGGAGAATGTACCAGCATAAGATGTGAGGACGTCATCGGTCCTTAGACCGCCGGAGGCCGGGGAAGAAGAGGCTGCGGGGACCGGTCTAGCAGCCCAGAGGAAGCTGGAATAAGGTAACTAAGTCATTCTGCTTTATTTCAGCCCCTAGATGATGAGCACTAAAACCCTCTGGAGTGCGGGAGTCGTCCCACTGCAAGGGTAAGTGTTTTATTTGACCGGAGTTCTTTAAGAATCAGACGAAATTTGCTGTGTGTATGCCCAGCTTTAGCTCCTATTAGAAGGAAGATACAAGGCAATAAGAACACATGAATCACCAGGCAATATTTCACCCACAGATCTGCTGTGCTGCTCAGTCACACTCCTTATCAAGAAATCACAGTTGCTGAAAACAAAAAGTAGTAAGCACAGTTCAAACATGACTTATATACACATATGCCTGTCCAAAAAAAAAGTCACCACTTGTATTTAGCTAAACAAATAGGTCAGAGCCTTCCATTGGATAACAGGTCTAGGTTCAGCAGCCTGATGTGCCTAAAAAATGAGGTAATTTGCCTACCTGAATATATTGAATGACCAGGTTTTTCAATCAATGGATTTTTTTTCCCCTGTTGGTACGGGCATATTCCAAGATGACAATGCCAAGGTTTCATCAGGCTCAAATTGTGAAAGAGTGGTTCAGGGAGTGTGCGACATCATTTTGACACATGGATTGGCCACCACAGATCTTATAGTACAATTAAATCTTCAGGGTTTTTTGCATAGATCTGCTGCTAGCAAGCAGTAGATCTATACAAAAACATATAAAAATAAAATAAAAAAAGTTACCAAAAAGGTTAAAACTTACCTGTGGCTCCCGTCTGCAGTTCTGAAAATTCTCGGGTGGCCGTAAACAATCATGGTGCGGGCGCATGCGCAGTAGAGATCTTCGGCCAGGAGAAGAGGAGAGACACAGTGTAAATCAATGCACACAGCCAGGGGCATGCACCCGCACAGACTCTGTGGGACACAGGAGATTTAGCAGTCAGCGCTGGATCAGAGACCTGCACCAGCGCTGGAGGGACTCCTGAAAACTACTGGAAGAAGATTAGCAGATCAAGAGGCATCATTTAGGGTAAGTCCTTACACCAGCATGGGGGTGGGGAGGAAAAAAAATTACTTCAAAGTCACTTTAACCCCACAGAGTCCAGATCTTAACCCCATTGAGAATCTCTGGGATGTGCTGGAGAAGACTTTATGCATTGGTCCGACTCTCCCATCATCACTACAAGTTCTTGGTGAAAAATAAATGCAATTCTGGATGGAAATAAATGATGTGACATTGCATAAGCTTATCAAAACGATGCAACAGTGAATGCGTGCCATAATCAAAGCTAAAGGCGGTCCAACTTAATATTAAGACTTTTTTTTTTTTGGACAGGCAGTGTATGTTACAAATGAGTACTTCAGTAATATAAACATCTGCTCACCTGCGTTTAGTTGATCTTCAGGGACACCTAATAGAGTAGCAACTTTGTGTATTACTTTCTGCATTTCTGGTCCTATTTTAAACCGGTCCACTTCATGCATTGCTGTGTCATTGTCCTCCACCTGGACTACAAACTTCTCACAATGGTCAAAAAACCGCATGAGTGTGTCATTCACCATGGGTTCGCTACATGTTATATCTGATAAAACAAAACAACAATGGTATTGGGTGACATCAGTATTCTATTAATCATCACCTTTATGATTTCCTCAAAAGAAAACTTTTTATTAATCAAAATACCACAATGACAGTTGAAGGGAAAGCGACACAATCACATGCATAAAAGACACACGCTGCAGACGGCAGTTAAAGGGCAACTGAAGATACCGTATATACTCGAGTATAAGCCGTCCCGAATATAAGCCGAGGTACCTAATTTTAGCAAAAAAACCTGGGAAAAAGTATTGACCCGAATATAAGCCGAGGTACCTAATTTTAGCAAAAAAACCTGGGAAAAAGTATTGACCCGAATATAAGCCGAGGTACCTAATTTTAGCAAAAAAACCTGGGAAAAAGTATTGACCCGAATATAAGCCGAGGTACCTAATTTTAGCAAAAAAACCTGGGAAAAAGTATTGACCCGAATATAAGCCGAGGTACCTAATTTTAGCAAAAAAACCTGGGAAAAAGTATTGACCCGAATATAAGCCGAGGTACCTAATTTTAGCAAAAAAACCTGGGAAAAAGTATTGACCCGAATATAAGCCGAGGTACCTAATTTTAGCAAAAAAACCTGGGAAAAAGTATTGACCCGAATATAAGCCGAGGGTGGGAAATGAGGCAGCTACTGGTAGATAGATACCAATAAAATGACATTAATATTTATTTAAAAGAAAAATAACCTAGCTCTGTAAGTGGAAAAGGGGGTACAGGGCTACATATCATGTACTACGGATCATTTAACCCATTCATGTTAGCAGAGGATCATTGTAAATGTATTGTTGCAGGCACTCTATATGTACATGTACTATATACTACATATAGAGTGCACTGAACAATAGATTTACAATTATCCTCTGCTAATATGAATGGGTTAAATGATCCGTAGTACATGATATGTAGCCCTGTACCCCCTTTTCCACTTACAGAGCTAGGTTATTTTTCTTTTAAATAAATATTAATGTCATTTTATTGGTATCTATCTACCAGTAGCTGCCTCATTTCCCACCCTCGGCTTATATTCGGGACGGCTTATACTCGAGTATATACGGTAATGTTTTCTTTTTTTGGTTTTGGATAGAGTGGAGGGGGATTAGGTGTTTATTGCTCTATGTGTCCCCGTTAGGGAGATTCACCCCCGTTATTTGTTGTTGTGACTGTTATCACTGAAAATGAAAGAAATCCCACATTTTTGGTTGTCATCAGAACAGAAATAGAAGGGAAAGTTTCCAATTGGGACAGTAGTTCTAGTAAACCCTGATGACAGGATGTAAATGGAAATCCACCCAATGGGACGAGGAAGGCAAAAAAGCTGACATGGGTTATAACCATGCCTTACTCTATCCAAAACGAAAAAACATTTTTAGCTTTAGTTCTAGGTTTAAAGTATAACTACAGGCAAAACATGTTTATTTTAATTTTGGATAGAGCCGAGAGGGGATAGACCCCCCGTTTTTATTGCTGTCTGAGAGAGATTCAGTCTCTCGATTTGTCATGGTCACCATTGTCACTGGGACCTAAATGGATGAAAAATCTAAAATTCTGAGATATCACCGGAGCAGGTAGAGGGCAAGTCTTCCAATGGGGTCATTTGTTCTGATTACAAATTTAAGATTTACTTTCACTTTAAAGAGACTTCCTCACTTCCTTTTATTATCCACAGGAAATTAAGTGAATGGAAGTCTCTTGACGAGGACCCTCATGGCAAAAAACAAAAACTCATGGGGGATTTACCTCTTCCATACCCTATCCAAAATGGACAAAAAGAAGCAAGCAGGCTGTTACAAGTGATCTGGGTGGCTGCAAAGCCGCCCAGATCACTTGTACAAAACAATCGGCGGCTCCCCTGCTGTACATTTAGCTCTACTTGCTCACAGCAGAGCTAAATGTAGAAAACACTATACTACCTGCCTGGCTCCCGGAACTGCATGTCCTGGGCGTAGGGCGATAGGAATCGAGCACCCCTGGGTATGTAATGATCAGTCTTGAGCCTTTGACCACCTACAGACTCTGCTTCAGCCTATCTTAACCTTTAGCATGTCTTCTGACCTCTCCGTCTACCACCTGCCTCTAGGATCTGTATGTTTGACTAATATTACTAGGTGTACACCTGACTCCACTTGAAGTCAGCTTTCATCCCCGGTAACATAATGGAATCACCGAACCCTGTGTTTTTACTACTGTTATCAACAATAGGAATAGGTAAATCCTTCAAATCTTCACCTATTAAGAAGGAATAAAAGTCGCCGGGAGTCTGTTTAAACAGCCCCGATGCTGGCGACGTACACTGTACGTCGTCAGTCACGAAGGGGTTAAACATACAAATACTCAATACAAATTCCACCGAACTAAGCTCCAACAAGGTTTTATTTAGGCAGTAATTAATTTAACACTGGTCAAAGACAGGAAGCTCCTGTAAATGAAGTTTTTACTCAAACTCGTTTCTAACGTTTCTTGCAAATGACCTTTTGACCACTGCATTTTGTGACTGCACAACAGCAGTTTCCAACTGTCCCTGAATAAAAAATAAACAGGGTAGCTGCAGGAAATAGTCAAAACTCCATCAACCTTGTTACAATTGTACTTGTATCTTTTAAAAAGCAAAAAGTTGCACATACTTATCCCTTGAAATAAAATATTTGATGCTTTGCAATTAGGCATAAAACAATAAGAATGCAAGTATGTTTAACAGAAGGGAATACAACATTCAAAGAGGAACATGCTGACTTACCTTCCTGCTCAGTGTCTGGAAGTTCTGGGAGTTGGAGGTAGTTATGGGCTAGACCTTTAATAAAGGATTTTGTACTGTCTACACATCGATGCTTAGAGCTGGTGGTGAAGGACATCTTACATTTCTGGAGCTTCTCTGCAGTGAAGAGAGATGGGAAGAGAGAAGCAAATCTATAAGCCAAATTCTTCATGTCGTCCTCTCCTTTCTTCACCAGCTGACCATCCATCCAGTCATCATACCACATGTTCCAGCTCTGCAGCTCCTTCACCAGTTGTGAATTGCTCTCACTCTGTTTAATTAGGTTGTATATTGTCTTCATCTTCTGTATTTGCTTTTGAGTTGGATATCTCCTACCATGTCTGATCACTGACACTATCTGAAGAGGTGTACACATATTGGGCAGTAGATCATGCTTTCTAGAAACCAGTAGTGGATTCACCAGGAGAAACGGATTGACTTCTTCATACCTGGTTTTGGTTCCAAAATAAGTAGCTAGTTTGGGAGACCCGCAGGTGGAGAGTCCATGTAAACTGCAGAACCACGTGGCAGAGATTAGAAGGACCTGGGCGGCTTTGGGGACATATCTTCGGCATTCAGAGAATATTAAACTCATGGTTACAATGGGCAGTTAGTGTTGTAACTCTACAGGCAGCAGGGAAAGGAGTCTGTAGCATTTATATAGTAAAATCAGCAGTTAGCCTTCCTTCATTTATGGAAAGTCCTACAAAGAAGAAGAATAAAAAGTAAAATAAACACACAAAAGAAGGCTTTCACTCACATACATGTTCTAACAAAAGATTGTTAGTTGTTGTTCGCAGAAGACACAATCTGTTTTGCCGAAAAACAACAAGATTCTTTAGCATGCTAACCTTCAGTTAAAATCTGATAGCTAGACATTGATAGGTTGCTACAGGGAAACATAGGCATTTTAGTAGAGAGTAGAATGATCATTAGTGTACTGCTTTTCTTATTGTTTACTCACAAGCTGGGGCACCAAGGTGTTCAAGCTGTATTACTGCATAGAGAAAAGTGAGGTTACTGACATGATACAAAAACATTCACACCCTAGGTTGTAATGGGGTTTTAAAGAGGCGTCAGAGGGTTTTCAATTTATATGAATTTAATTTTAATGATTTGTAATAAATTGATATAAATTGAAAAACCTCTGACGCCTCTTTAAAACCCCATTACAACCTAGGTTGTGAATGTTTTTGTATTATGGATTAAATAGGGGTGAGGTTTCAGATCACCTGGGCTGATACTCTAAGCAGTGCCATTTGTATCTAGAGGTTACTGACATGGTTACACTGTCTGGCAGTAGTGCATGGATCCAGACTGGTTAAACACAATAACTATCTCCTTGAGACATGCAAAGGGACACAAAAGACAGCACCTCCTCCTCCTGTGATATTGTTTATTGTAAAATTAAAAGTGGAAAGGATAAAAGCTACTCACATATCACAAGTTGCAATCAGCATTGCATGAATAGAGTGCTACAGCCAGCCTCTGCTGTATTGGGTACAGATTTTAAACTGATGGATGAGAATACAGCCCTGGTCCTCAGAGCGCTTGGGAGTGTTGTTTTTCTGGACAATAACTATCCCTTTGGCAGGTTCCTTGCGTTCGGCTTTAAACCTTAACCTGGTCCGCAACACTTAGAGAATTGTGAGTGTTAGGTTAGAGTGACAGCACTAAAGAAAAACCTATTCTGTCTTTTAATGGGCTGTTCATTTTTATCTTGTTATTACTGGCTGGAGTCCTGCTTTAAAATCAATCTTAAACCTAAATCATGAAGTAACCCATCATAAAGATCCTTACAGACACTTGTGGTGGACATGGTTTCCGTTTGTGTCTCACAACTATTATTTACACCAATTTTGTAAAGGTTTGAAGTAACAGTACACAATAACTTATGGGATATGTTTAAATATTGAAAGCTACATTTCTGTGAGGTGTGGGTGTGATATCAAAGATGTTGGGAGTAGTCTTGTATATACGTAAAGATAATGTGTAGGATGTTAATTTGGCAAAAACACCCAGAATTGGCTGAGGCTTATCGTAGTTTAAATGTAGGTTGTATAAAAAAAAAACAAACAAAAAACCCCCCAAAAACACAGTTTTGAATATGAATAATTTATTTGAGAGCAGAAAGACAAACGCATCAACTGATTGGAGGAGGCTTGCAGGAAAAAAAATAAGTAAGAACAATTAGACAAAAGTCACAATGTTACATGGCCAAGCCAAGGAGGGTCACATGCTGTGACTGCTAAAGACCATATCCGAACAGAAAAGACCAGATTAAGGTGTTGGCCTGAGTGATGCTTAGAGTGTACTGGAAGAGGTCCAAGGCTGGGTGTTCCTCTCTGTCCTCACTGGTGGACGGTAGGTATAATAATGTGGCACGGAGATATGAGCCCACTGTTTTTGGGCATGTCTTAACCCATTTAAGTATTCCATCTGTCTGAGGAAACCTATTTCATCTGCCAGTAATTTTGTTTTAAATGTAAGCTTTTCCCACACAATATTGTGGAATCTCCTCCATTTGCTATAGTCATAAATGTACTGCCCCTGAGTAGGGTGATTATTCTGTTAAATATAATCACATAACCTCACACCTAAGAACTGAAAGAGGTTTTCCCAGAAATAAATACATCACTGATAAATTATGTTTACATAGTCTTCAGCTTATATAAGAGCAGTGTGCACAGCTTTTTGCAAAGATTTCTGCAAGCAGCTTTGTTGAAGCCTTCAGAGCACCCTACATCTTCAGTATGGGGAGGTAAAAAACAGATTATGCTGGAAGTGCACACTGGCATTTTAAATAAGCTGCTAGTAGGTTTCACCACAACTTTAAACTTATTGAAAGCCTTGCCATGCTGAATTCCATGTAAACAAGGCCTAATGCTCCTAAGCCATGAAAAAGGGGGAACTGGTAACCGTTGAAACATATTGGCTACTGGTTTTTAAATAGAAGATAATCTTGTATACATAACCATGATTCATCCTTCTTTGTCACTACATTTTCATTGTTTTAGTCAGGGCACCAGAAAGCAAACAGGTTGGTGGGGGTGGCGTGTAGCAGCAGCAGCAGAGAAGGTGGGTAATTAAGACAACCTACCTGAAGTTACTTTGCTCTGGATAGGCCCCCTGAGGAGATATCACCAATAACCGTTCAGTAATCTTCTTATACTGTCTATTCACATAGAGTCATTTCTGACTGGATGCCATGAGTTGCTGTACTTTGTCTTATTAAATAAAACATGTGTACACAAGCTTAGCTTAGCTTTCAGTATATTTATCTTGGCAGCTGTCCTACCAATGATACACCTATTACATTTTTGACACATGACTGACTTTTTTTTACAACTTACTAGAAATAGAATTGTTTTAAAAAAAAATAAAAACAATACTGGAAGCCGTACCGAGCGCATAATTAACACTTATATTGTCATATAAACAGCACTGTGGTTACTGGCTTAAAAGAAACCTGTGCTTAGGGAAATAGAGAGGCTGATCTCTCCATCTGAAAAATGCTAGTTACTTAGCCGTCCTGCTGATCAAACTGCTTCAAAACATTCTAAGTAGATGACCTGAAACAAAGTACAGTGTGGAAAATAATTATTTGATCCCCTGTAGATTTTGTAAGTTTGCCCACTTATAAAGAAATGAAAGGTATATAATTTTTATCATAGGTGTATTTTAAATGATAGAGACAGAATATCTACCAAAAATCCAGAAAAAAAACACAGGATACAAATGTTATAAATTGAGTTGCAGTTCAGTGAGTAAAATAAGTATTTGATCCCCAAGCAAAACATGACTTAGTACTTGGTGGAGAAACTTTTGTTGGCAAGCACAGGGGTAAGATGTTTCTTGTAATTGGTTACTAGGTTTGCATACATATCAGGAGTGATTTTGGTCCACTCTTCTTTACAGATCTTCTCTAAATCTTTAAGGTTTCTTGGCTGTCGCTTGGCAACTTGTAGTTTCAACTCCCTCCATAAATTTTCAAGAGGATTAAGGTCTGGAGACTGGCTTCTTCTTGAGCCACTGCTTTGTTCCCTTGGCGGTATGTTTTGGGTCATTTTCATGCTGAAAGACCCATCCACGACCCATCTTCAGTGTTCTGGCTGAAGGAAGGAGGTTCTCATCCAAGATTTTTACAATACATGGCACCGCCCATTGGCCCCTCAATGCGGCAAAGTCGGCCTGCACCTTTAGCAGAGAAACAACCCCAAAGCATAATGTTTCCACCTCTGTGCTTGACTGTAGGGATGGTGTTCTTAGGGTTATAAATCAGCATTTTTCTTCCTCCATACACGGTGAGTCGAGTTAATGCCAAAGAGCTCAATTTTGGTGTTATCTGACTGCAGCACTTTCTCCCAATCCTTCTCTGAATCATTTAGATGTTCATTGGCAAACTTCAGACGGGCCTGAGGAGGGGGACCTTGCGGGCGCTGCAGGATCTCAATCCATGGCGGTGTATTCTGTTACCAATGGTTTGTTTGGTGACTGTGGTCCCAACTGCCTCTAGATCATTCACAAGCTCCTCTCGTGTAGTTCTGGGCTGATCACTCAGTTTTCTTATGAACATCCTTATCCAATGAGGCGAAATCTTGCATGGAGTTCCAGACCGAGGGCGATTGATGGTTATTTTGTATTCCTTCCATTTGCGAATAATTGGTCCAACACTTGTTTCTTTCTCACCAAGCTTCTTACTGATAGTCTTGTAGCCCATTCCAGCCTTGTGCAGGTCTACAATCTTGTCCCCAATGTCCTTTGACAGCTCTTTGGTCTTGCCCATGGTGGTGAGGTTTGAATGGAAGAAAGAGATTCCGTGGACAGATGTCTTGTATATACATAACAAATTGTGGTTAGGACCACCTTCTTAAAGTGACAGGACTGATCTGTGTACCACATAGCCAGTCTGTGGGAGGAGCCAGAATTATTGTTGGTTGGTAGGGGATCAAATACTTATTTTACTCAGTGAACTGAAACTCAATTTATAACATTTGTATCATGTGTGTTTTCTGGATTGTGGTTGATATTCCATCTCAATCATTTAAAATACACCTATGATAAAAATTATAGACCTTTCATTTCTTTGTAAGTGGGCAAACTTACAAAACCTGCAGGGGATCAAATAATTCTGTTCCTCACTGTATGCAGAGTTCTAACTTTTAACTTTACTTGCGTGACGTCACTAAAGCCAGGCAACTATGACTATCAAAAAAAAAAGGGTTATCAACGGTGGCCTACATATTAACTACAGGTTTCCTCTAAACAGCATTATATATACTAACTCAACAGATATCTGTGACAGGTTTAGTCAGTCACCTTCACAAGTTCAACGTAAAGAGACCTAGCCAGCTTGTCATTTACCTGTAAAAAGCATCCCTTATGTAGATATCCAAAAATCCCTACAGCTTCTGCTGGGTGCCGCCATCTTGGATGTGATGTCAGCAGCCCCAGTAGACTGAGAACTGTCACTCAATTTGCTGTAGCATTCCCATTTGTACCTCCCCCGGTTGCTACATAAAAAGCAACCGAGAGGAGCTGTACCAGCACAGACAGTAAAAAGACACTTCCCAAAAAGAAGATGGCTATGACGTGCAGAATTAAAAAAGCCTGGCAACTGACGGAGCTCCGTCACCATGATAAAGGGGGCCTCCATGTCCCTGAAAAGCGGGTGCTATTCCTAAATAGGACTTCAATAACCAATTCTGTTGAATTTCATCTTGGCGTGCTGACTTTTACTGCACATTAGCTCTGAATTTCTGACAAGATCAACAAGTATGCTTTTGTACATTTTGCGCTTATCAAACACTTTCAGGGGTAGATCTAAGAAACCGAAAGTGAGCATATAAAGAAGATCATTGTCAGGGTTTACACTTTAAAGTAAATTTAAATTAATGAGATATTAACCCCTTCGTGACTGACGACGTACAGTGTACGTCGCCAGCATCGGGGCTGTTTAAACTTGTAAAGCCGACTGTTGGCTTTACAACATAATCGATTCTGGCGACTTACCCTGTTTCCCCGAAAATAATACCTAGTACTATTTTGTAAAAAGTTTTTAAAATTAAATAAAATAAATCTAATAATAATAAAAATATTTTTAAAAGTCCCCCACCCCCGTGAGCACGCGCGTCGCCACGTAAACACGCGTCGGGTGCGCCTACGTATGAAAACAACAAACGCGCTACACATGTTGGGTATCGCCCAGCACGCCAGAGTTTATCACGGACGCACGCAATTTGTAACCTGGGCATGTTGGGTATCGTTTTACTCGTTGTAACCTCATCTTTTATATTTCATTAAAGCACATCAAATGGGTATTTTGTTGTGTCTTGGGGCATTTAATTAAATTTTTCACTAAATGTTGGGGTTTAATAAGGAGTTGCGCTAATATTGCGCAACATAAAACACAAGCAACTACCACCATTTTATTCTATAGGGTCTTGGCATTCAGAAAATATATAATGTTTGGGGGTTTTAAGTCATTTTCAGGCCTAAAATGTGGAATATAACATGGGTGCAAAAAATTAAAAAAAGGCCTCAGTCATGAAGGGGTTAAAGGAGAACTATGGGGTCAGGGCTTTCCCCCATAGTTCTCCTAAGGGTAACAGGAGGACACAAACAAGCATCCTCCCGTCACTCTAAGCTCAGTATACTGAGACGCCGCAGCCGGATCCCGGCATTACTGTCGAGATCCACCCAGACCCAGACCCAGGATTGACCCGCCCCCTCCCCCGTCCGTTCCGCCAGTCAGCGCTGGAGGATCAGACAGGGGAGGGGGTGAATCCCTGCAGGGAACCGTGAGTGACAGTCACGGCTCTCTGCAGGGATAGATCGAGAAGTGAGCGAGCAACGCTATGTGTTCGCTCACTTCCCGATCTATTGAGCCGACCTGTGACAGTTTAATTGTCACAGGTCGGCTAGAACTATGAGGATGAGTGATTTTCACTCACCTCATACGGTAGTTCTCCTTTAAATGGAGAAGGAAAGGCCTTTTTTTTTTTTTTACAGATTTTTTATGTGGTGACATGAGTGCAAAGCTCCGGGCAGTGTCTCTCTCTGTGCAGCTGGTCCATGTGAGCTCTCCCCTGGCCAACAAGGCCTTAGCCTCTTCGGGCAATGCTGAAGTGCTTTTTGCGGGGTTTTTTTCAGGCTTGAGTGTTTTTGTTTTAGCCAATGGAAAGCTAGTTACTATGAGGAGACAATTGTTTGACATGAAACTGTGTTTTTCAGGTGCTCGCATTGAAGTCTATGGGGGCCAAAAAGGTACGATTGTGTCTGCATAAGCTGATTTATTCTTCAGTACTTTGCTGAGCTACAAGTGTCACAACGCTCAGCTGTGAACGGGCATTATTATTGCAAATAATTGGATCCTTCATGTTGAGCATGGTCACACTTAGAAAATAGGCAGAACAATGCTCAGTTGTGAAGACAGGTTTTGGATTCCATGCTCCATGGCAGCGGTAGCAAACCTCAGCACAGCACTCCAGCTATTGTCCAATGAGGCACTGTAAAACTTTAAAAGCCACTGACATGACTCCTAGGGCCAGACGCATAATGGTTCACTACAGCTGGAGTGCCGAGGTTGCCTTCCATTGCTTTATGGTATTTAGCAGCATTGTTGGCACCTGATGGAAAGACCCCATAGAGCTTTGTGGTCAGGAGACTGCATAGAACACTATAAAACAAGGTATTTACTATGAAATTTAGTAGGAAATGTATGCACTGAATACAGAGCAATGGGGAAGCAACATTTAAAAGGTGTTCATGTGTAGTCTTTCCTTCTACTTTTGGTATTTACAAGCAAAATGAATTGTTTATAAAACATCTAAAAACATTTAGATGCCGCTGACAGCCAATTCTAGTCTGGGATGGACCGGGGTGTTTGGGCTGGGATGGACCGGTGAGTTCAGTGGACCAGGAAATTTAATCTGGGATGGAGCAGGGAATTCAGTCTGGGGATTGACCGGCGGTTCGGTTAGGGACAGACTGGG
>NW_017307072.1:278235-307992 GCF_000935625.1 Nanorana parkeri | reverse complement strand
GAGGGTGGGGGGGGGGGTGGGGGGTGTGTTGTTGGATCTGAAATGTACTGGAGGAGTTTGGTCTGGACCGGGTGAGGGGAGGTGTTGGGTTTCAGTCTGACTCTGGGATGGAACGGGCAGGGTTTGCTCAGGAACAGGCTAGGTCAGTGAGGGTTTGATGTGAGGTGGACCAGGAAGGTTCAGTCAGGGATGAATTTTGGGGGGGGCTCGGTCTGGGATGGACCAGGAAGGTTCGGTCAGGGGCGGACGGACGGACCGGAAGGTGGTTAGTTGGGAGGTGGGACTCTTGGGGTGGCAGGTTGTTTGATCTGGGAAGGACCAGGAGGATATGGTCAGGGACTGACCGGGGATTCTGTTAGACAACGGACCAGGAAATTCTATTTTTTGTCAGGTTGTCATTTCTGTCTCCAACCCTATGGGGTTATACAGGGGCAGAATAAGCTCACCACCTGCTGATCACATGCTGTCCTTCATGAAGAAGTCTCTTCCAATGTGAAAACAAGAGAGCTCACCACCTGCTGATCACATGCTGTCCTTCATGAAGAAGTCTCTTCCAATGTGAAAACAAGAGAGGCATAAGCTGAAACGTCAGTAGATTGATGCCGAGTCACCTAACGCTGGATTCATCCCATCTAGAAGGAATTACATAACAGGCACTGTGATCCTATGAGCGCTTCATTACCTCCATCAGCTCTACAACTTTCTACATTTGACCGCCGCGCATGCGTCCTACTCAGCGCGGCCACAACAACAGCGCATGCGTGGCACAGATACATATCTGGCGCATGCGCAGAGAGAGCTAGGAAACGAAAGTGCGTGCTACCTGATTGTAGGAACTGTTTTTTGTGGATACGTTTTCGTCCGGAATTTATAGAGTGCGGACAATGTGGTGCAGTGAGGAATGTAGTCCGTAAGGAAGATGGAGTTTGACTTCTCCTTTGAAGACTCGGTGTTCTCAGAAAGCAGAGATCGGAGTGCGGGGAGGGATGTGTCTTATACAGCCAAGCAATGTGAGCCTCAGGTCAGATATCACATTTATTGGGGGACACTATTGTATAGTGCTGCTTATAGATTTTACCCTGAGCAGTATTCATAAGGGTAACCTGATTTTGCTCTACACTGAACATATGTTTTTAGGTTCTCAGCTTACCGCAGAGACATCATCAGATTTGGTGGTTAAGAACACCACGACTACTTTTTATTTTTGGGCCCATATCCAGGATAATTTCCACAACTCCTCTTCCTCCCTTTATAACCGCTAAATAAAAAAAAACTGGGGTGGTTTGAGGGTGGGGGTTGGGGGGCTGGGGATGTGGCCATGTCTTATGTAATGCCCTAAATATTGGTGTAACATGAAAAGTGACTGAGCCTTTAAAGTGGGCAGATTTCCAGTCTTGGACAGACGGGTGCTAGGAGTGTTTTATATGTGGTTATTATTATTATTATACAGGATTTATATAGCGCCGACAATTTGCTCAGCGCTTTACAAAAGAGTGGAGACATTACAATGCAGTTTCAGAGCAATAGGGCTGGGAGGTTACACTTTGACATTGAAGCAAGGTGGATTGAAATGATCGAGCTGCTTTTTTTCATGTTTCCAGTGGTTCTGTGAAGATGTGAAAGGTGATGACCCCAGTGATGAGCATACAGTACGGAAATTCCGGGCAGACTTGTCCTACAGACAGGAAAACTTTCTGGTTTGTTTCCAAAACACAATCAAAATAGATATTTTCATTTATGATAAGATAATATTTCTCTTCTGTAATTGTTATTCTACAGCAGCTACTTTTTATTCTTTTTTAAATATTCTTTTCTATTGATTATGTATGGCAAACAGCTATGGGCGAAATGGAGCTATGGCCAAAGTAAAAATGTGGTGTATGATGCTATCTGTCAGTAGCATTAGCACAGCAGTTTTTGATATTCTCCATCCCCTCTGCATTGTCTAACATGTGACTGGAGTTGTAAATCCCAACCATAAAGAATGCAGTAATCAAATAAATCATGAATTTGACAAAGAAGGTATTACTAAGTAAAGGGGGATGTTTATGTATAGCAATGTGTGATCGTTTTTCTTTTAAATAGTTTGCTTTATAACAAAGATATTGCTAAGTAAAAAGATGAGGGATGTATTTTCTTGTTTACTTCCTTTTCAATTTCACTTTTTGTTGTATACTTTAAGTAGAAGGGATTGCTAAATATAGGGGTATTCTGCTATTTTTTTGTTTTTTTAACAGTCTAATTCATTTGTATTGTTCTGTTATGTAAACTTCTGTTTCAGAAAGCATTTGATGAGTACAGAAGTTGCTATGAGCTGCTACCTGCTGCCAACAATGCAATGAGAAGGGATGTGTTGGAAAGCCAGGCACGCTGCTTAATCCACCTGGGAAGACCTACAGAAGCACTAGAAATTGTGCAATCCCTGGTAACATTTCTAACTATACATATATTTACACTCTAAGATTGCATTTAAGCACTTCATGCTTTTGCTTTTTGGATATATGCAGGATATTCTCATATTAATATTTATGTACTTCTGGGACTTTTTAATGTTTGTTTATTGTGGTAATATTGTTATAGAGTGCGGTATAGATTGACTTTTATTTTAAGGGAACATTCATTGTAGTAATGCTAGCATTCAGTGCCGCATAGATTTATTTAAATGTCATGCTCACCCGTCCTTCCTTCTGGATGGTGGCTACTTTTGTTCCCCTCAGTCCCTGTGTGTGTGCGTGTTGCATAGTAACCACCACTCCAAGCTCTCTCCCGCGATAGACGACCACATTTAGTTTACTGATTTGATAGTCTTACTAGGTGACTGGAGTGGTGGCTACGTGACAACACACACAGGGACCATGGGGAACAAAAGTTGTCACCCTCCAGAAGGACGGACTGTGTCAGCACCAATTCAGAGATGATTTGAGGATCTACAGCCGAGTGATACACAAATGAGCTACATGTTAATAGTTAAGGCACTTGAGTGTATTTTTAAGATTTAAACAAGAACTATTGGGTAAGTGTTTTTCCACAGAGTTCTCTTAGGGTCACGAGAGGACATATAGTAGCCTCCTCCCGCTAACCAAAGCACAGTATATTGCCCGCGATAAACTGAGAGCCCCACAGCCGGGATGGATCCCGACAATCGTGTCTGTATCCACCCAGCTGCGCGAGTGCCCGCGCCTTCCCCGTCCGTTCCTCCACTCAGCGCTGGAGGATCGGAGAGGCGAGGGGGATCCCTGTGGGGAGCGGCGACTGACAGTCACCGCTCTCTGCAGGGAGATGATTGGACAGTGAGCGAGCGACGGTATGTGTTCGCTCATCTCCCAGGAAAAGCTTCAGACTGCTTTCTTCCCCTGTGACTTCAATAGGGGTATGCTGTATAAAAATGCATCATATTTCACAACAGTCTCTTCTTTTTCTTTTTAGATGAAAGGAGTTAACAACACCGATCACTTGACGGGTGCTTTGAATCTCCAAGTCACTATTCACATCCATTTAGGGAATTTAGAGGATGCGGTATCTGATTTGCAGCAGTTGGTCACCTTGCACTCATTCAATCCACATTTCTGGATATCGCTGGCTGAATCCTACCGAAGTCTATCATCTGCTGCCTCCCACTGCACAAATGCATCAGTTAATACCAGTGAGCCTTCAGTTAGAGAACATTTGTGTGTAAATGATTCCTTAAGAATTGTGGACACTTCTAATTTGAGGGATAATAAAACGATACAGAGACATTGTAGTAAGAATAACACCTTTGCGTCTATATTAGACTGCTGCAGGAATAGCGCACAGCTTTGGATCTGGTCATGTGCATCTTTCATCAGAGCAAGGTACATAGAAAATATTATGTCGCAGTTTTGAAAGATGTTTTTTTTTAAACATATTTCATTAAATTGTTTTGTTTTTTTCCAAAAGTTTAGTCCATACAAGTATTTGTAAAAAAGGTACGAAGAACCAAAACAACATACAACAGGTCCTATTGTCCAGGACCAACTTATAGTAAACCCTTAACCTCTATGTTAAAAGGACTACAGGATTCTGCTTACGTTATTCAAAGACATATGTATGCTTTTAGTTTACTGACGGAATTTCCAAGATCCCCAAGTCATTTGAGAGCTGTGCAGTAAGGTACCATGTGGTATGCGCAAAAGGCCTCATAAGTTGAGCAATATCTTGAGCACTGAACATTTTACCAAAAAAATCCTTCCATCTACGGAACAAGAGTCTGGCCCGCAGGTCCCTTTGTTGCTCAGCCTCCAATCTTTCCCTATGAAATAGAACTTTCAGTTCCCCCACAACCTCCATAACAGTTGGATAGTTCGTATTGTTTCACTGTCTCATGGAAAGATGATTTTATATGCTAGCCTGATGCTTTTTATGTACATTTCATTTGAAAAAAAGTCCTCAGTCTTTAAAGAGGATCTGAACTCTGGATGCTGTCCCCCAAAAAAAGGCAGACAGGGAGTAAATGACTAGTTGGCAGTACTTCTGGTGGACTCCCCGCTGCTGTTCTTTTACCCATTACTGATTCACCATGCCTTGTTCTCCACCGTGTGTGTCTATATCAGGGCAGCCATCTTGGTAGAGAGAGGGCTTCAGTTTCTCATGTCAGAACCTCCAGCATGAAGAACAGTAAATAGCTCAGTAGAGACATCCATAAATCACTCCAAATGCAGACATTATAATAAAATGACGAAACAATTCAATACAAGATGGTATAAGATACAAAATCCTCCCTTTTTCAGTTCATGTAAACTTTAACTGACAGATATCATGTGAATAAGTGAAAGCTGGAGATTACCTCTGTATGGTCATTTTCGTGCAAATGATTATGCTTTAGTTCTTTGAACCAATGATGGTAACTTTCAAGCTTTTTTTTTTTTTTGTAGCAGATATATTAGAGGTTAGGGGTTTATGTTTAACACTTTTCCAAAAAAGAAAAAAGTGCAACCACTAGCAGAAATTACCTCCTTACATCTAATCTCAAACAATCACCCCCGCACAGCTACCTCCTCATGTATCACTTGCCCCTCCCTTTTAGATTGTAAGCCCTCACGGGCAGGGCCCTCCTTACCATCTTGTCTTAAATTGTATTGTGACTGTAATGTCTTCCTTATATTGTAAAGCGCTGTGCAAACTATTGGCGCTATATAAATCTTGTATAATAATCTGGGTTTTGGAACAGGTGAACCCTAAATAGTTTTATTTTTTTGGATGAAATGATAGAGTAGCTCTTCTTTCTCTGTTTTGTGATTGTTGTCTCAAGAAAAGAAATATTATGTCAGCTGCCACAGCAAATCCGCTGCCTACAGTATAAGTGTAAGTCGCTGGGTAGAAAGATCTATTAAGAAACCCCAAAACAAAAAACAGGACAATTTGGTTGGAGGGATGGATGCATTTGTAGCTGTTTACATCAAAAAGTTGACCTAGTTGATTTACCAAAGAAGTTGAGAATCTTCACCAAATAAATTGTCTAAATATTCACTTTAGTTATTCAGTTCACGTGCCAATCAACCAAGTAAACAGAAATTTGCTTTGCGAATGATTCGATAAATGAAATGGAGTATGTGCAATGTAACATTTATGATGTGACGTATTTCTGAACACTGTTTAGAAGCTTTATATTAAACAGCCGTGACTGTACTTGCTGCTGTAATACAGAGCAAGTCCCGTCTGGTTGCTGGGGGAGTGGTGGCAGCAGGGGAAGGTATTTGCCATGGTACTTCTGTGATGTTTATAAGGTTTATGCAGTTGTACTCCCAAAATATGAACAGGAAGTCAAATGTGTGATTAAAAATAAATAAATCACCCCCCCCCCCACTATACAAAATGTGTTGTTAAATATATTCCTATCTAATTGTCGTTTGAAATTCTCTTACAGTAACCAGTGATTGTTATAACCTCTTTTATATAAACTAGCATGTCATTTGAATACAGTGGTCCTTTAGTAGTAGAATACTGAAGAAAAACATCACCATATTTAGAACAGGTTATCAATTGTGACAGATACAGCTGCATGGATACTATAATTTAATTACAGTCCTGACACTTTTGTACATGATATTAGTTATATTTCTTTTTTTGCTTCTTTCAGACTTCTCCTGAATTTTATCCAACACCACCATGCTTCCTTTGCATTGGACCAGAATTTGAAGACTCAAAATTATATAGAGGAGCAATTAAATCAGATGGAGTTAGCAGAAGAATCCAAAACTATAATAACGAATGTGAGTGAGTTTGTACAGTTTAACCACCCCATCTTAGATGGCCTGTGTGTTTGAGTACAAAATACTGTACAATTTTCCCTAAGGGCACCTTCACACTCCATGGCACTGCATAACCATGCATGTACTGTTGCGTGTTGCGTTAGGTAGTCCAGTCAAAATGACCAGGCTCTAATACAGCTCCAAAGCAAAAAAAAAATAAAAGTGAAGGCATTTTTTTTCTTTTTTTGCAATGTGGAGCAGAGAAGGTGTGTTGGGGCAATTCAAAATGTATGTGGTGGCCACAAAGAACTGGTTTGAATGGGCCTTTACACTCGGCTCCACCAGCCAGCAGGGAAGCAGGTCTGCACAGTCTCCAGACTGATACGATCTGTATACAAACAGACATGTGCTGGCAACTAGAGCAGCAATTTATATAGAAAAGCAGAAAGGAAAAATCCAGCAATAATGTCTGCAACAGACACTTGATTGGTGAAAAAAACAAAATCACCTTTATTACAACATAATTCATCCTAATCTGACTACAAAAGACATTTTAAAACATATTTAAAGACATTAATTAGTTCCTGTTGTAAATGGATAGCGGTCTCCCCTGGTTGTGAAAATATACTTCCCTCCTAGAGTATCGGACCTGGGTGCACACATTCTTTTTTTAGTAGGTTAGAAAAACCAGCCACCAAAGAGCTATCTGATCTTTTTCTAAATGTAATACTACTGTAAAGTTCTTGTATTGTAATATGAAAGCAAGAACAGGATGCCAGCACACTGGAGAATTGTGTCCAAACAAATGTCTTTTATTGATGCATACACATATTGTCACAAGCATGCTATCCTTGTGACAATATGTATCAATAAAAGACGTTTGTTTGGACACATTTCTCCGGTGTGCTGGCGACATCCTGTTCTTGAATTCCAGTCATCGCAGAAGCCAAGGGGTTTGCAGGTAAGGAGTTTGGTAGGATATACATTGGTAATATGAAGCAGGACCCCTCCTATTGTATAACAGTTGTATAATAAATAGTTGCCATATTTTGTCAGCCCGTCTGCTATATAAATGGTATAGGTGACACCATGAGGCTGGTTTACAAGCATGTGCATTCACAACTGAATTCCCTGTTATTTTTTTTTTAGTATATAACTGTTAGCAATCGAAGGTTTGAGTCTCTGCTCAATTTTTTGTACTCTATAAATATATACTCTGAAAGCTAAACACCAGCCTTACCCTCAGTGTTAAACATTTGTGCAGGCTCTTCTCCTGTACTGAAATATTTACTCCCAGTGTACATTAGAAGCCGCAGCTAGACAGATAGAGCTCACCTCATTTCCTGGCTGGAGGAGATCCAACATCTAGCTCTTTCCCCTCTAGCCTTTCTCTTTCTGGTCCACACCTTTTATTCATGGGATTTCAAATCATATGTGGATGTTACCTAAGGCTGTCTGCATGCAAATGTAAACTGCCAAGGAACACCCACTCCTCCATAACACTTGCTCATCGGGGTTATTTTGATATTTGCATAACTCTTTGTGAGAGCCAGCCCTCTGCTTGCATCAGGGCTGAGGGCCCTTGAAAAGAGTATTGAGGAAGGGTGCTGTGATATTTTCAGCAAGTTACAGGTGAAACTCGAATAATTAGAATATCATGCAAAGTTCATTTATTTCACTAATGCAACTTAAAAGGTGAAACTAATATATGAGATAAACTCATTACATGCAAAGCAAGATAGTTCAAGCCGTGATTTGTCATAATTGTGATGATTATGGTTTACAGCTCGTGAAAACCCCAAATCCACAATCTCAGAAAATTAGAATATTACATGCAATCGATAAAACAAGGATTGTACATAGAACAATATCGGACCTCTGAAAAGTATAAGCATGCATATGTACTCAGTACTTGGTTTGGGCCCCTTTTGCAGCAATTACTGCCTCAATGTGGTGTGGCATGGAAGCTATCAGCCTGTGGCACTGCTGAGGTGTTATGGAAGGATGCTTCAATAGCAGCCTTCAGCTCTTCTGCATTGTTCGGTCTCATGTCTCTCATCTTTCCCTTGGCAATGCGCCATAGATTCTCTATGGGGTTCAGGTCAGGCGAGTTTGCTGGCCAAATAAATTAACTTTTGCACGATATTCTAATTATTCGAGTTTCACCTGTATGTACGGCAACCTGCTGGCCCCTCTAATGAGCTATGAACTGCCTGTATAGCATAGGGAAGCACATAGACACATGAATGACATCACTGGGTCCAAAATATGGCATATAATGAAATCTGAAAGGTTTTATTAAAAATAATAGCATGCTGAGGGGACAGGGAGGGACAAGGGAAGGTACCAAAATTTAAGCAGGTTAAACTTTAATTGCACTCTGTAACATTTTTCTATCATTTTTTAGGTCATGAGTGAAGATCTTTTAGCAGAAAGAATACAAGAAGAAGGACATATTGAAACAAAAAGTACTCAGGCATTGAACACTTTCGTAATGCCAACTGATACAGAGTTTAAAGAGAAGTGGTTTAAAAAAATTCAGTCACTGCTTTTGGTCCACAGATGAAAATGGTTGTATTTGTCTTTCTCATATTACAAGTGCTCATAAACAGGACTCTGTAAGAGCTGAGAACCGCCTCTCTGAGATCCGTGCTACTTGATGTCCACCCTGGGTGCAGGATTTTTGTTTCCCTGAAAGGAAACCATGTAGTCGGTGCTGCGATGTTTTGGATGCTCACATAGGTTGAAGCTACTAGATATGCCTGTTCATATTAAATAAATAAATAAAAAACTCCAATACATAGTGATGTCTTGCACAATGGGTTTGGGGAAATCTCGGAGCCAGTATTTGTTGACCCTTTGTTATTTAATGCATTAGATTTACACCGATTTGGTTAATGACATTTACTTTAGGCCAATAATTAAAAGAACTGGAATAAACTTACAATAAAAGGCTACAGCTTGTTTTGCTATAACTGTGGTCAGAATATAAATATTCAGAAATTTCTATATTCTCAACAAGCTGTTACTGACACTGCATTGCATGTGTAGGCACTCTGGAGCAATTCATTCTTAAAATTGTCAGTAGAGGTCCTCGACAAACCCAGCTTAGCTCATCCTGCTTGCCCTCCCAGCAGTGACTCGGCAGCCTTCTAATGTAGCCAGATGAGCGGAGATGCATACTTGGATGACTTAACTGCTCCTCCAATGAACTTTGAGGGTGAATTTTCCCATGGAGACCACTAATGGCTTCCTCACTCACCTCTGTAATGCTAAGTTTACTGCTTGTGAAGAATCTGCAAGTAATTGAATGTCTATAGCTTGGTACAGGTTCGTTTTAAAGTCCAACTCCACCCAAAACTTTTCGTTTATTTTTAGATAGCACGAGGAAGGTTAAGAGCCTCTGTCAGATTTTTATTGCTGTCTGTGTGCCTGAAAGCTTTCCCCTTACTTACTGTCATGACAGGAAGAGTTAAGAAATCTATCCAGCAGGGATATAGACAAAAATAAAAAACTAAATTTTTAGTAGAGTGAGGAAGGGTCAGTGCTTTCAATGTTTTCATTGCTGTTAGTGGTCACTGTGATGCCCCAGTCTCATGCCCCAGTCTCTTGTACTGGCACCACAGAGACATGAAATCAGGGAAAATCTCCCCAATGGAGGACCAGTTATAACTCTTCCACAATCCATCCAAACACTAGAGAAAAACATTGGTTGTAGTTGGATATGTGAGGTCAGTAAGCAGTCTTGGGCTAGGAAAGCTTTTATGAAGTGTTCATATTTAGCAATACTCACACACAGGTCTCAGTTATTAGCTACAGCTGTAAAACATACTAATGCTTTCTGAAAATGTTTATTGCACTCTTTATATATGTACCTGGACTCACTTATTCAAATATCGAAAATAATGCAGAGATGTGATTTTCACAATTACTGTTTACATTGAAACTGCTAACCACAGAGCCACAGATTCCTTCAATTTGAATTAAAGAGGAGCTTTACCCATCAATTTAAAGAAGAACTCCGGGCAAAAGTGTTCTTAACATTTGCAATGGGACTACCCGTGCACTGCAAGGGTTAAATGCTCATTTTTCTCTAGGTGCTAAAAAAATGTTATACTCACCCAATGTGCAGGTTCAGGTTAGCGTGTAGCTGTGTGCAGCCACGTGCCCTGCCATAGAGATGTACAGGCAGCTACACACTGTCCTTCCTGGGCACAGCAGTTATGATCTCCCATAGAGCTCCATCAGAGATGACATCTAGACAGCTATGATCTCTCATAGAGCTCCATCAGAGATGACATATAGACAACTATGATCTCTCATAGAGCTCCATCAGAGATGACATATAGACAGCTATGATCTCTCATAGTGCTCCATCAGAGATATCGTATAGACAGCTATGATCTCTCATAGTGCTCCATCAGAGATGACATATAGACAGCTATGATCTCTCATAGAGCTCCATCAGAGATGACATATAGACAGCTATGAGATCTCATAGAGCTCCATCAGAGATGACATATAGACAGCTATGAGATCTCATAGAGCTCCATCAGAGATGACATATAGACAGCTATCAGATCTCATAGAGCTCCACGCACAGTCCAGGCTGCTCTCTCCCGGGCTCTGTGCACACACAGGCCTCCCTCCCTCTTCTACATCCAGCCGCTTCCTGAGCGCTGCAGTGGAGGGCGCTGTCCACAAGGTGGCACCATACTTTTCCAGGCCGACAAGCAGCTGCTCAGCTCCTCTCGCTGTCATCACGGGTCTCCCAGTTTTATAGTAACGCTGTGAATTGTGGGCAGAAGAGCTCTCTGCCGCCCTCTCCTCCACCCACACTCCGGGGAGCCTAGGGGAGTGCTCCTCCAAGTGACCCGCCCACCAGGGTGCCGGAGAACCCGGCTCCTCCATCTGTCAGCATCCCTCCGATCCCCGGATCTCAGCCTTCTGCCACAAGTGAGTACCCCGAACGGCTGATAGTGCCTGTGACATGACAGTGCCCGGGGATGAGGCTGACAGTGCCCGGGGATGAGGCTGATAGTGCCCGGGGTTCCGACTGACAGCTTCTCATCCTGAGACATGCCAGCGCCCGGGGATGAGGCTGACAGCTTCCCATCCTTTGACATGCCAGTGCCCGGGGATGAGGCTGACAGGCTCCTAACCCATGACCTGACAATGCCTGCGGATGAGGTTTACAGGTCCCCAACCTGTGACATGGCAGTACCCGGGGATGAGGCTGAAAGGTCCCCAACCTGTGACATGACAGTACTCGGGGATGAGGCTGACAAGTCCCCAACCTGTGACATGACAGTTCTCGGGGATGAGGCTGACAAGTCCCCAACCTGTGACATGACAGTACTTGGGGATGAGGCTGACAGGTCCACAGTCTGTGACATGGCAGTACCTGGGGATGAGGCTGACAGGTCCGCAGTCTGTGACATGGCAGTACCTGGGGATGAGGCTAACAGGTCCCCAGTCTGTGACATGGCAGTACCTTGGGATGAGGCTGACAGGTCCCCAGTCTGTGACATGGCAGTACCCGGGGATGAGGCTGACAGGTCCCCAGTCTGTGACATGGCAATACCCGGGGATGAGGCTGATGGTGGGCATAGGTAACAGGTGTCACGCTGGAGGCTCTGGAAGGACCCTAAGTGGAGGGAACAGCCTAGAGAATGACACTGCCCCTATATCAGGGAACAGGCTAAGGCAGCTACAGGAGCAGGATGGGGAGGCTGGCACTGCTTCTGGATGGGGAGGCTGGCACTGCATCTGGATGGTGAGGCTGGCACTGCTTCTGGATGGGGAGGCTAGCACTGCTTCAGGCTATCACTGCTTCAGGATGGGGAGGCTGGCACTGCTTCAGGATGGAGAGGCTGGCACTGCCTCAGGATGGAGAGGCTGGCACTGCTTCAGGATGGAGAGGCTGACACTGCTTCAGGATGGAGAGGCTGACACTGCTTCAGGATGGAGAGGCTGCCGCTGCTTCAGGATGGAGAGGCTAGCACTGCTTCTGGATGGGAGGCTGGCACTGCTTCTGGATGGGAGGCTGTCACTGCTTCTGGATGAGAGGCTGTCACTGCTTCTGGATGAGAGGCTGTCACTGCTTCTGGATGAGAGGTTGGCACTGATTCTGAATGGGAGGCTGGCACTGTTCCTGGATGGGGAGACTGGCACTGCTTTGGATGGAGAGGCTTGCGCTGTTTCTGGATGGGGAGGCTGGCGCTACTTCTGGATGGGGAGGCTGGCGCTACTTCTGGATGGGGAGGCTGGCGCTTCTCCTGGATGGGGAGGCTGGCCCTTCTCCTGGATTGGGAGGCTGGCACTTCACCTGGATTGGGAGGCTGGCGCTTCTCCTGGATGGGGAGGCTGGCTCTTCTCCTGGATGGGGAGGCTGGAGCTTCTCCTGGATGGGGAGGCTGGCGCTTCTCCTGGATGGGGAGGCTGGCGCTTCTCCTGGATGGGGAGGCTGGCGCTGCTCCTGGATGGGGAGGCTGGCGCTGCTCCTGGATGGGGAGGCTGGTGCTGCTTCTGGAGGTTGAGACCGGCCCTGCTTCTGGATGGGAGGCTGGCAATGCTTCCGCCAATGGGATACAGCTGCCAAGGTTGCACGATTGGGGCACTGAGTCTTCCTCCGTGTGATGGAATGGACTGCCAGTGCTATGGGACACTTCCTCTGTTTGACTGGATGGTGAGACTGGCAGTGTTCCTGGGAGATGGACAGGATGGTGAGACTGGCAGGGTTCCTGGGAGATGGACAGGATGGTGAGACTGGCAGGGTTCCTGGGAGATGGACAGGATGGTGAGACTGGCAGGGTTCCTGGGAGATGGACAGGATGGTGAGACTGGCAGGGTTCCTGGGAGATGGACAGGATGGTGAGACTGGCAGGGTTCCTGGGAGATGGACAGGATGGTGAGACTGGCAGGGTTCCTGGGAGATGGACAGGATGGTGAGACTGGCAGGGTTCCTGGGAGATGGACAGGATGGTGAGACTGGCAGGGTTCCTGGGAGATGGACAGGATGGTGAGACTGGCAGGGTTCCTGGGAGATGGACAGGATGGTGAGACTGGCAGGGTTCCTGGGAGATGGACAGGATGGTGAGACTGGCAGGGTTCCTGGGAGATGGACAGGATGGTGAGACTGGCAGGGTTCCTGGGAGATGGACAGGATGGTGAGACTGGCAGGGTTCCTGGGAGATGGACAGGATGGTGAGACTGGCAGGGTTCCTGGGAGATGGACAGGATGGTGAGACTGGCAGGGTTCCTGGGAGATGGACAGGATGGTGAGACTGGCAGGGTTCCTGGGAGATGGACAGGATGGTGAGACTGGCAGGGTTCCTGGGAGATGGACAGGATGGTGAGACTGGCAGGGTTCCTGGGAGATGGACAGGATGGTGAGACTGGCAGGGTTCCTGGGAGATGGACAGGATGGTGAGACTGGCAGGGTTCCTGGGAGATGGACAGGATGGTGAGACTGGCAGGGTTCCTGGGAGATGGACAGGATGGTGAGACTGGCAGGGTTCCTGGGAGATGGACAGGATGGTGAGACTGGCAGGGTTCCTGGGAGATGGACAGGATGGTGAGACTGGCAGGGTTCCTGGGAGATGGACAGGATGGTGAGACTGGCAGGGTTCCTGGGAGATGGACAGGATGGTGAGACTGGCAGGGTTCCTGGGAGATGGACAGGATGGTGAGACTGGCAGGGTTCCTGGGAGATGGACTGGATGGTGAGACTGGCAGCGTTCCTGAGAGATGGACGGGATGGGGAGACTGGCAGTGTTCCTGGGAGATGGACAGGATGGTGAGACTGGCAGTGCTATTGGGAGATAGGACGGGATGGTGATACTGGCAGTGTTCCTGGGAGATGGACAGGATGGTGAGACTGGCAGTGTTCCTGGCAGATGGACGGGATGGTGAGACTGGCAGTGTTCCTGGGAGATGGACTGGATGGTGAGACTGGCAGTGTTCCTGGCAGATGGACGGGATGGTGAGACTGGCAGTGTTCCTGGGAGATGGACGGGATGGTGAGACTGGTAGTGTTCCTGTGAGATGGGACTGGATGGTGAGACTGGCAGTGCTCCTGTGAGATGGACTGGATGGTGAGACTGGCAGTGTTCCTGGGAGATGGACAGGATGGTGAGACTGGCAGTGCTCTTGGGAGATAGGACGGGATGGTGAGACTGGCAGTGCTCCAGGGAGATGGACTAGATGGTGCTCCTGGTAGTAGAGCAGTGTTGTGTGGTGCCACAGGCACTGGGCCAGTGAACTTCTCTAGGTTGTTACTTCTTGGTCTGATAAATATACCGTACAATGTGATATGTTTTATCTGCTCAATAATTTTGACCCTGTTTATCCTGCCAGAGATCCAGTGAGCTTGTACGTTCCTGTAGTGAGCTGACTCTATCCAGCCCAGGCATGGTTAACTCTGTAAACTACAGAACACCTCCCCCTATAACAGCTTTTATGGAATTCATAAAAGCTGGAGCAGATACATTCAGGAGCAGTTACCTATAGCAACCAGTCAGCTTCTCTCTTCAGTTTGTTCAGTTAAGCTTTGAAAATGAAAAAGAGAAGCTGATTGGTTACTCTGGGCGTCTGCTCCAGTTTTGGTCCCTTCCCCCCAGTGTTTCAATTGCTCCAGTAGATGAGATATTGCAGTTTGGGTTGAAGAAGGAGGATTGTGTCTTCTAAGGTTACATACATGTACATTGTATTCTAGGGAAATATTCCGAATCTTTCCTACAAGACAGCGACTATTTTGTATTTACAAACTGCCTTTCATTCTAGACTCCTGGGCTAGTGAGATGCATTCATGTAGCCTTCTCTGGGGAGGGATGGTGGCAGCACGTTGCTGGTATTCTGGTGTTCTTGGCCGCAGTCCAGGTCGGGGAAGGAGGATATATTACAGATCTGTTACACTGAGGCGTGCAGTACAGCAGAGAAAGTGATTTGATTGTAAGTGTTTATATGGGAGGCCTCAGCTGACTCCGAACACTGCTTCTACCTGTGTCTGTCACTGAACATTGAATGATGATAACGCTGAGTACTGTGGACTGTTCTGAGGGGCACGTTGGGGAAAACACGTTTCTGAAACTGAACTTAGAATATTGCATGAGTGGCTCCTAAAATGTCTTCTAATTAATATTGACTTATATATGGGGTAACGGATTCAGCAAACAGTTAATGACGGCCAGTCCAAGGACTATCCTGCCCCTGCCTGTAGCTTACAGCCTACCACTAGATATTGGGGCATCAGGGTGGATGCTAATGTACAGTGGCTCTTAAAGAAGAACTCTGGGCAAAATTTGTATTAACCCTTGCAGTGGGGCAACCCCTCCACTGCAAGTCTACCCTTCCACTGCAAGTCTACCCCTCCACTGCAAGGCTGCCCCTCCACTGCAAGGCTACCCCTCCACTGCAAGGGTTAACGGCTTGTTTTGGTCTAAGGAGGAAAATAAAAAAGTTATTCAGAATTCTGATCCCCTAAACTGGTTTGATTTTAGACCGATCCGTTATTCCTTGCTTCACCACAGCTGCAGCAGTCTAAGGTCCCTGAGTCATCATGTTCTATACACAGTATATAGAATGTGAGGACACCTAGGGATAAACCATCGCTGCAACGGTCTAAGGTCCCTGAGTCGTCATGTTCTATACACAGTATATAGAATGTGAGGACACCTAGATACAAACCATCGCTGCAATGGCCTAAGGTCCCTGAGTGGTCATGTTCTATACACAGTATATAGGACGTGAGGACACAGAAGGACACACCATTGCTGCAATGGTCTAAGGTCCCTGAGTAATCATGTTCTATACACAGTATATAGGATGTGAGGACGCCTAGGGACAAACCATCGCTGGAACGGTCTAAGGTCCCTGAGTCATCATGTTCTATACACCGTCTATAGGATGTGGGGATGCAGAGGGACATACCATCGCTGCAACGGTCTAAGGTCCCTGAGTCATCATGTTCTATACACAGTATATAGGACGTGAGGACACCGAGCGACATACCATCGCTGCAACGGTCTAAGGTCCCTGAGTCATCATGTTCTATACACAGTATATAGGATGTGAGGACACTGAGCAACATACCATCGCTGCAGTGGTCTAAGGTCCCTGAGTCATCATGTTCTATACACAGTATATAGGACGTGAGGATGCTGGGGGACATACCATCGCTGCAACGGTCTAATGTCCCTGAGTCATCATGTTCTATACACAGTATATAGGACGTGAGGATGCTGGGGGACATACCATCGCTGCAACGGTCTGAGGGCACAGTCACACCATAAAGAGTGCGTTCCAGAATGATCGGCTTGTGGAACGCAACCCGACCTGCTCACTTTGTTTTGGGGGGGGAGGGGGGCATGGCGGTGCATTGAAGTCAATGACACCGTAGCCACGCCCCCTGCCTGCAGTGTGATCACCGGCATCCGAAAGCGTGGCACATTAGTTACTGCGTTCCGGTCCAGTGCGATCTGCAAAAAATGTGCCACGCGTTCAGGTGCCGGTGATCGCACTGCGGCAGGGGCGTGGCTGCAGTGCCATTGACTTCAATGCACAGCCACGCTCCCTCCCGCCCAAAACCAAAGTGGGCCGGGTCGTGTTCCAAAGGCCGAACACTCTGGTACGCACTCTTTATGGTGTGACTGGACCCTGAGTCATCACGTTCTATTCACAGTATATGGGACGTGAGGATGCCGAGGGACATACCATCACTGCAGTGGTCTAAGGTCCGAGTCATCACGTCCTATACACTGTGTATAGAACGTGGTGTGAACTGGGCACACAGAATTCAGTTGTGTGATTCGTTCATTTCACAGAACTGTAAAATGTGATCCATGAACATTTCTTATTCGGAAGTATGAAACGCTAGTGGAAAGTTTGGCGTTATCAGAACTCGGCACTAATGTGCCCTTGCAAGGAGCTGACCTGTATCACTCAATGGCAGCTAATTTTATCTCCATCAATAAGCATTGTTGTGGTCATTTTACTTCTACAATACAGATCTTACGTACTATTGTGTATAGAAATAAACAATCTTTAAAAGAAACCTGTACTTACTGTAAAGATGGAGTCTTCCATTGCTGACATGCTTTGTAAAATGCTGGTTGTCTCTGGCTGTAGTACTTTGAAGTGTAAATGTAACCAGGCAATAGACATTTAAAATATTTAATTATTCTGAACAAGCAGTGAACAAAACTTTAAAACAAGTCATCCTTGACCTCTGTAACTGTAGGCACTGTGGAGCAATTAATCCTCAAAATTCACATCAGAAGTTTCCTGTCTTCAAGAGGCGTTGTCACTTTGCCCAAAAGGGCCCAGGTTATTATAAGGCCCCGAACCCCTGATACTCACTTTAGCAGTGTTCCTCCGCTGCTCCTGCCTCTGCCACAGCCTGCAAGCAAACTTTATGGTCATCTGGAGAGCTGTAACCTCTCTCCATCAGTCTTATGACGGTGATAAGGCCTAGAAATTAGCTTCTAGACCCAAGCACTGTCATAAAGGTGGAGGACACATGTTCTCATCTACCTGGATGTACCAGGTATTGTCTCTGGCTGACACGGAGGCAGAAGTGGCACTGGAACACTGGCAAGTTGGGTATCAATTGGTTCAGGCTGGGGGGAGGGGGTTCTTTATGAAGACACTACCCCTTGCTCTTCAATGGTCAAGATGGCAGCGTCTCTTTCCATACTTGGTGAGCAGCAAGCGTGTGCTTAACAAATGTCCTAACTGTGTAGTGAAGGAAGGATAAGAATGACAGTGATAGAATTGCCATTTCCTACATTTGCACCCTGATAGGTTTTGTATCCTGAAAGTAATTCTTCTTTTTTGTGTACAACAATGAGTGCATAAAACGGGTATTAATTATGGATGCACCGATACCGGTTTTTCGGTATTGAGTACCGACATTTTTTTCAATGTACTTGCCAATACCGATACCTGGAAGACCCATTAAGGAAGCCGGGTGGCGTGTAATGACTCGCTGCCCGGCTTCCTGATTAGGTGACGAGGAAGCATGGAGCCGGCTTCCTGGCCAATCAGGAAGCCAGCGGGCGGGTAATAACTCACCGCCTGGCTTCCTGATTGGCCAGCTTCTCCACCAATAAGGAAGCCATGGGGTGAGTCATTACACGCTGCCTGGCTTCCTGAATGGCTGGGAAGCCGGCTCAATGATCCCTCGTGACCAAGCATGGAGGCGGCTTCCCAGCCAATCAGGAAGCCGGGGGTGAGTCATTACCCGCCCCCCGGATTCCTGATTGGCCAAGAAGCCAGCTCCATGCTCCCTGGTGTCGAGGGAGCATGGAGCCGCCCAGCTTCCTGATACCGGTATCGGTGCATCCCTGGTATTAATAATAATACAACTTAGAGAATCTGGAACTAAACGTCTTCGAAGCTTTATATATAACATGAAACCTCAGCCGATCGTCGCCATGAACTGAAAGTCCCAGGCAGAGAATTAGCTCTGTTGATACGTCAATAATGGCTCGTATTGTGTTTGAATAAAACCCGTCTATACAAAAGCTGATTGGAGGTCACAAAGTTCATTCCTTCCCTTGTGTGGCTGTAATGTCATTAACTGGCTCCTTTTCCAGGAAATATGATTTTCTGTTCTGCTTATAGAAGAATTCTGTCTTTCAACCTAAATTGGGTTAGGAGGAGGAAATAATAAAGGAGATATTACATTTCCCAAGCTTGATTCTTCCTATGTGATGTAGAGAGCTCGGAGCTGAAAGAATCTTGGGTTTGTTGTGCCTCGTTGGCTACATTGTTTGCTCCCATTGTAACAAGTGCAGCTCAACTATCATAATATTTATACTCCAAAATACAAGGCAAAGAAAATGTGTAGACGAGAGCTAGAAAGACCCAATATCAACTAACTGTACAATCTACATACATGCTGTATGTGAGAATTGTTTTATTTGCCAAAACATATTTGTAATCTTGTTGCCTCTTATTTGCCACACTGAATAGCTGGGATGTTGGCTCCTGTACTCTCTATTGCAGTATTACTGCTTTCTGTGTCACCTGCCTTGAATACCTTTCAGCCTTGGTTTACAATAGTGCGGGGGTAGGCAAACTCCAGCTGTGGTGAAACTACAAGTCCCATCATGTATCTGCCTCTGGCAGTCATGTCTGTGGCTGTCAGAGTTTTGCAATGCCTCATGGGATTTGTAGTTGCACCGTAGTGGTAGGGCTGGAGTTTGCCTACCCCTGCACTACTGCATTTCTGCACATTTTGGAATGCAGTCTAATGCTAATGCATTTGTCTTTTGGCCAATGACACGCATTATGAGTTCTGACGTTATTAGGCACAGTCTTCCTTTGAGGAGACTTTAAGCACAAAAATGCATAAAAAACGCATGTACATGTGTTTTCCTTGCTGTTCCATTAATGTCTATGGTGCCAAAAAGGCACTGTGTACCACTAAAAGAAGCACCAGTTTCTTTCCAGGAATCACACTACACCATGTTGCATTGATATGAGTAAACAACATAAGCCCTCGTTCACACCTCTGGGATGCAACGTCTCAGAAGTGCTGTAGGGTGTGCTCGTGGTGCGCTGCTGTAGGCCGCCCATTCATTTGAATAGGCTGCCTACCGCAGGTAAATCGCACTGAAAGAAGGGCTTTTTGATTAAAACCACCAATAGGTTATCAGGCCAGTGGTGCGATACAACACACATGTGATGTCTAGTTGCATTGCGGTGCCAGAAATAATGACACTGCCTAGCACATAACATTGCAACATTCAATGCGGGAACGTGTGCAGCATCACATGTGCTTCCGCATCGCATACATGTAAATTAAATCCTAAAGTGACATCTTAAAGGCCATATCCCCCCATGCTGCTGTAAGCACTTGCCTTATGTGATGCCTCTTGATGTGATCATCTTTTTCAGGAAATGGGTTGAATGATGCTAGGTGTCATTAAACACAATAAAACTATTGATGAGCTGCAGACTGCAGGGGACAGCGGACATAGGGTGATTATTGAGCTGCTTTTTTATGTTAACATTTGCAGGGTAATGCATTTTTAGAGCTTTTTCCAAAGCTGGAATTGTACTTCTACATCCTGGCCACCTTGGAGTGGTGGATGCTTCCTCAACACAGTGTGGGACCCTTTTGTTATAGCCATGTGTAGACCTTTTCAATAGTGATACAAGTAATCTGACCTACAGAGGGAAATAATGAGGCTGCCATTGCTTATCTCCTTCTAAAAAGACTTAGGACCTGGCTGTCTCTGACTATAGTACTTCCTGAGTCACTGACCTGGAAGAAGCATTAAGTCCACAAAGTTGGGACTCCTGATCTGCATACTTTTTCAAGGTTAGGGGATCAACTATTAAAACCAATGGATCCACATGATGGTCAAGAAACCAGTACAGGCAGTCCCCGGGTTACATACATCCGACTTACATCCGACTCCTACTTACAAACAAAGGCTATTACTGTACAGCAGGGGTAGTTGTAATGCTACTGCGTTCCTGCTGATGAGGAGTGCCCGCCTTTTGGGTCTGGTTTGTAGTACTGTACGTACATTACAGGAAGTTTGCTCTTGTTAGACGTGCAGACGAGGGATGCCCACCTCTTCTTCTGGGCCACTATGAGGTTTTTACTGCTGTCTGTCCTCATTATAAAGATTTAATCTCACTTCCTGTCCTAGAGACAACAGGAAGTGAGAGGAAATCAACGAAGAAGGAAAATTCACTCCTGTAATAGTAATCATGGGGAAAAAGGTGTCTCCACTGAAGCTTTATCACCAATCCTTGTTTCCACGACAACCCAACATTTTCAAAATCCAATTGTCACAGGGACAGAAAGTGAGGTGAAATCTTCTGAACAGGGGCACACACAGCAAAACAAACGTTACAGGGGGTAAACCCTTCCCTAGGCTATCCAAAACAAATAAAATGTGTCTGGAGTTACACTTAAAAAATGTACCTGTTCCAACTTACATACAAATTTAACTTAAGAACAAAACTACAGTCCCTATCTTGTTCGTAACCCGGGGACCGTCTGTATTTGCACAATTAGTTGTTGATATTGGCAAACTGTATGTTTTTCTCGGTACAGGTTTTCTTGATGATTTTTTTAAATTCAAAGATTTTTATTTGGAGTTTTGGTTACGTAAAAAAAGAAAACCAATAATAGGAACAGCAGTAAACCCAAGATAGCATACATCAATCAATCAATCCATAATGGCAATAAAAGGAGAGCATATCCCAGCGGAAACTCTTACCCATGGGCCTGAAGGAGTGAAAAGACAAGAGGTGACAGGCCAGAAAATAGACCATTGGGGTCTACGCCTTAGTAGCCTTTGCCCAAAGGACAGAAGGGCAATGATGATTTCTTTTTTTACTAATACATTTTTTGAGAATTACACTTGGGTATAAAAGGCTGTTATTTGTTCCTGAAAAGCTGTCCTAATGATGCCACTGCTGTAGTTATTTTTCTTTATAAATGAAGCAACTTTCCTTACACTGTGTCTTTCAATACATAGCAATAAACCTGCAAAGAGAGAAAAGCTGTATGCCGGCAGCCTTGTTAGAAAGAAAAGCTTATGAGCAGGACGCAAAGTTCAGCTTCATGGCAGAGGGAGACTTGAATGTATTATGAGTGCTGGATAGACTAGGATTTTTTTAAATTTTTTGTTTTTCGTGTTGAGCTGAATATGATGATTGTGTCCATGTAATGGTGGAAATGGAATAAATCTGGTTGTGGATAGTTTAAACTTGTACTGCTGCTACTTGTATAAAACCCCCTATTTGATCACTATAGCTGGTATTAAGGGGTTTGTTGCATGATATTGTTCACATTACATATCATTTTAGGATAAGAATGGCTGTACTTTAGTTGCCATACTTTACGTAGGTACCGTCACCCCTGATAAATGTTTAGTTTGTAGCGTTGAGTTGAATTGCACATTGACTTGAAATGACCATGCACACAGGATTAGGAGTGTTTCACAAACGGTTAGGTCTTTGGATTTTTGTAGTATCAAGTTCCTACCAACCACTTCAGATGCTGCTTTTTTCGTAATTGAAAATCCCTGTGTCTGATTCCTGTAAAGAGCACTTTGTGAAGATTGCCTTTCTGTGCTCGTTGGCTGGGGAAGCGCAATATTTGTATACACAGTGCTGCCTGTAGTGGACACTTATTCCCATTCCTGTGTCAGAGGAAAGTAGTTCACAATGATTCCGTAGCTGAGCGGATATCAGATTGTTCAGTTCAACTTGGGAAATAGATACTGCTATTTACAGTTAAAGTGCATTTCCACTTACAGAATGTTACTTGCAGACAATACAGAGGTCCCCAAACCAGCACTTGATGGTGTATTTGGTAAGAAATGAAATTTGAAGGCGATATTGCTGGAATAAATCACAGAGACCATTTTGTTTTTTTATCTGGATACCTTTCATTTGTTAACTTCAGGCAAACAGATAAATGCATGCAAGGGAATAGTCATATCTGACAAATGATTTGTATTTCTGTCCATCCAGTTTTACACAGCCCTGTCACATGGCACAGCCACCAGGCAGCTGACACCACTTTTTTTCTTTCAGTTAAAGTGTAACTCCACTTTATCTGCTTCAAAAAATCCGAGTGATTCCTGCTTTGTGTTATCAAGAAATTGCTGTTTATTTCATTATGTCGTTTCCAGTCATATTCCTAAATGGAAGGTTTGGTTTCATTATAACCACCTGAGCAAATCTCAGTGTTCAGATGAGGAGAGCTGCAGTATCTGCATCCCATTACTAGGCAAGCCTTAGAGAGTATCTCACCAAAACTGAAATTCCTATTGCAGAGGATGCCTAAAGGTGGCCATACACTGTACAACCATCGCAAGACTTTAGTCTTGCGATGGTTGTAAAGGGATTAAAAAAACGTACGATCTGCCCATCTTGGACGGGCAGATTCCACTGTCGATCATCGCAAGCCACGCCCCCTGAGGGGGCGGGCTTGCGATGACTGTAATGAGGGGCGGGCTTACGCTGACTGCAAACGGGCAGTGTGCGCGTGCGCACACCGGCCCGTTCGGCAGTTGTCGAACCAGCAGGCCACCAACTTGCCGAGAATCGTACGATTCCCGGCGGGTTTTCAAACATGCTGGTTCGATGGAAGACGTGCGACCGTACAGTAGAAACGGTCGCATGCCTTCCATACACTGCACGATTCTCGTACGATCGCGGGATTTCCCGCGATTCTCGTACGAGATCGCGGGATTTCCCGCGATTCTCGTACGAGAATCGTGCAGTGTATGGGCACCTTAACACTTTACTTGTATCTAAGTGCAGACATCTGAGAAAATCAGTGAAACAATCACACAAACAGGAAATTACATTTCTGGGGGCATGTGTACAGAACGCCTCCAGGTTGTCATATTGCATTCAATTTTTTGACAGTTTTCGAAAATTGCAGCGGCAGAAAATTTAAATGGAAAGTTCATTTTTAATTGCATTAAATTGCGAAGTGGCATGCTAAGCAGCTGTATGTGCTATTTTGTTTTTATAATGGAAGAGGATTTTCCTTTAAGGTATACAGGGAGAGGTCATTACCCCACCCCCCTTGACTGGACAGTGAAAGGGCAGAAGACTGATTAGGTTATCTCTCTGCTCCCTCCTCCTATCATAATGTTCCTTGCCAGCACCTTTGCATGTAGCACACACACGATTGGTTCACAGTGTGTTGCTGGACAGAGGATTGCAATTCATATTGAGGGACTTGATCTAGTTGTATTAAAAAAAAAAAAAAAAATACATGTCACTTTTTATTACAGTGACAGTAAACTCTGGAGGTAAATCTTAAAAATGCATTTAAGTACCTTTAAAGGAGAACTATGAGGTGAGTGATTTTCACTCAACCTCATAGTTCGAGCCGAAGCCGGACAATGAAACTGTCACAATAGATCGGGAAGAACGCGAACACATACTGTCGCTCGCTCACTTCTCGATCATCTTCCTGCAGAAAGCCGTGACTGTCACTCACGGCTCCCTGCAGGGATGGGATCCCACCCTCCCATGTCCGATTCTCCAGTGCTAACTGGAGGAACGGACGGGGGAGGGGGCAGGTACAGCTGGCTCTGCCTCTAGATAGGCAGAGCCCACTGTCACTCACGCAGCTGGGTGGATCTCGACAGTAATGTCGGCTGCGGTGGTCTCGGTATACCGTGAGCTGTAGCTTGCGGTATGCTGAGCTTTGGGTCACTAGCTTTGGCTAGTATATGTCCTCCCGTGACCCTTAAGAGAACTATGGGGAAAAACACTTACCCCATAGTTCTCCTTTAACTATTAACAAAAATACTCAGCTGTAGATCCTCCAATCACCTCTGATTTGGTGCTGACACTGTCCTTCCTTCTGGAGGGTGGCTACTTTTGTTCCCCATGGTCCCTGTGTGTGTTATAAAGTAGCCACCACCCCAAGCTCTCTCCTGTGATGGAGTACAATCTCACGTTTAGTTTTCTAACTTGTATTGGACTTGTAGTCCATAACAGGAGGGAACTTGGAGTTCCATGAGGAACAAAAGTCAGCACCAATTCAGAGATGATTTGAGGATCTACAGGCGAGTGATACACAAATAAGATAGTTGAGGTACTTGAATGTATTTTTAAGATTTAACTCCTGAGGTTAGTTTCACTTTAAAGCAACCAGTTTCTAACCTGCACTGGAAAATGACTTTTGAGAGTCCACATTTAAATATGGTTGTTAGGGGCATCATCTACGACTAGGGCTTGTGTACATTGGCATTTGTTCATGTTAGAACTGCTTTTCTTCCCATACTAGTTAGTGGGGATGCAAAGTAGCTTAGTTCTGCTTAGAAGAAGGTCAGTAGCAACTCTTTAGGAACCCAAAAAAATTACATAAGCATCTCAAAACCAAAATCAATGCACGTAAATATTAGCTGTTTTTGCTTATCTACACACACCATAAATATGACTCATTAGGGTCGATTCACTAAAAGCAAATAGGATGTTCACTTTGCAAAGGAATTTGCACTTTACAGGGGAATTTTCCCCCACCTTAGTGAAAGAGGTGAGGCTCTGCTGACTTCCATCATCTAATCATGTGCAAGTAAAAGTACTCTTTTCTATTTTCCTTGGATGTGATTGGGTATTCTTTGAAATGTGAAAATCTGTTGCATTCACTAAGCTAAGGGAAACTTCATCTGCAAAGTGAACAGTCTATTTGCCTTTAGTAAATCAACCTCAATGACTCTACAATAACCACCTTTTACAAGTGAAACTCTCTGTTTTGCAATATCATGATGCTGCGGAACTGCGGAACAGAAAGCTTTATAGAAAATAGACTCTTGTTATAGTATTGATTGTATTAAAAGCTCAAGAACCTTTTTGTAGGCAAATTGAGAAATTCCAGCAGCGGCTATTGATGTGTTTTGGTATAAGACATTAACAAAAGGAATTGGTTTGCAGCAAAGTCTACAGGCAGCAACAGGAGGAAATGACAAAATACAGGCCTCGGTAATTGGCATATTAATCATGTTTGTCAAGCAGTGAGAAATCTTGGCATTGAAAAGGTGAGCGACTCTCAGACTGAATTTAGCAAAAATCCAGCATTTTCATTTGCATGAGATTTTCTCTTTGTTAATTGTGGTGAGTCATGTTTGCATGACAGTTTCCAAGTCATTTATCAAATAAGTTTACATATTCAATCAAATCAGATTTGACATAGATGTAAAATAAGTATATATGGTGGATTGCTGCAATATCAGAACCATTAGAGCTTGTTTTGTTCATTCAGCCCTGTATAATCGTTTTGTATTACATTTTGTAACTCATGTTGCATAAACAAATTACAGAAAGAACTCTTTGCAGGACTATAACAGGTAAATTCAATTATCTAGTCACATAGCTGAAAGGTATACATTAGTCTGATCCATGAAGGGATTAGCATCAGAAAAGAGGACTAGTTACTTTTAATCCAATGCAGCTGCTGCTAAAAGATTTTCCAATCCCCTACCTGAACTTTGCAAGGAATCTAATTTCTAAAGGTGCCCATACACTTTACAACCCTCGCAAGACTTTTGTCTTGCGAGGGTTGTAAAGTACTTTAAAAAAACGTACGATCTGCCCATCTTGGACAGGCAAATCGTACTTGCGATCATCGCTAGCCCGCCCCCCTGAGGGGCGGGCTTACGATGACTGTAATGAGGGGCGGGCTTACGATGACTGCAAACGGGCAGTGTGCGCACACCGCCCCGTTCGGCAGTTGTCAAACCAGCAGGCCACTAACTCGCCGAGAATCGTACGATTCCCGGCGGGTTTTCTAGCATGCTTGTTCGACGGAAGACATGCGACCGTACAGTAGAAATGGTTCCACGCCTTCCATACACTGCACGATTATCGTACGATCGCGGGATTTGACGCGATTCTCGTACAAGAATCGTGCAGTGTATGGGCACCTTAATTCTGAGTGAAGGGCCTCCTACAATTTGGTTTCAGTGGAGATATGCCCCTTTATATTGAAGGTCAGTGGAGAAAGGCCCCCTTTCATTGGGAATTTGCTTGGTGAATAACTGTGATCTCTCTTGGCTTGCTGATGGCATCCTTCCTTCTTGATTATACACAGGGAAGTTATGTCATTATTGTAATAAGAAATACTTTTTTTGTGTGTTGTAAGATACAGTACACAGAGATAATTGTAGCTACAAAGTAACAGTTTGGGGATTTGCTTTTTGCAGGGCTCAAAGAAATGACTAATCAAAGTTAATTGAATAAGTGGACAAGTAACGTGCAGAAAAGGGACCTTGCTGTTTACATCTAAAGGGTAAGGAATATTGCTGCATTTTTTGTTGTTGTTGTAAAGTCTTGTCTGAAATCTGTCATGGAGTGACTGCATAGTGAACTATCCTGCTGGTGTACCTGAATTCAAACTTTCCATTGCACCAAGTAAATGACTATAAGATTTTATAAATCGGACATAAATGGAGTCACAGTCAATCCAGTTTCTTTTATAAGATGTTTTCATGGTTACAGTAAAAGTTTGCAATCAGAACTTTGTTATGCTTTTATGTCTCATTTTGCAGTTTTTGTTAATACTTAGGGTGTTCTTTAAATCCAGACCATTGGTTAGCACATATAAGCACGCACATTAATCTGACCTATAAACTGTGATACCAGTGAGTAATAATTTAACTGTAGATTATTTTCTGAATACCTTCTATAGACTGACTGCTGTTGGAGGCTTTATTTCAAGTGAAGCTTTTGTTGCTCATAGTAAACATAATCAAATCAAGCATCTGTTTCAAGCGCAATCTTCTCTTTTTTTCTTTTCATGCATGCTGACTGAACAACTGCTGATACTGATATTCAAACTTCAAAGTTAAATCAACATCTAACCCCTCCTATCCATCTCTAACCACTCTCCCTGGTAAAGGGTTGATTTTAACAAGGCATAGAGTGCATATATACTTCCATTGGTATGACAATAACCTTGATTGCGATTGGGTATTGGTTAAAGTTGAAATTGATAGCCACAAGTTAATTCTGTTATAAATAGTTTTTCATTAATTAGGGAGGCGGGCTGTTTCTTGCAGTTGTCAAAAACCCCTAAAGGTGGTTTAGTTTGCCTGGTATACCTCCTTAGCTCTATATCAAAAACATGATGGCACCACTGCTGTGCCCATTTTTGGTTTATTCCACGGAGTCTTTATGACATAAAATAATCTCTTTACTTTTGGAGATACATTTTCTTGAAGTGGACTGTTGGTGGCACTGCCACTTCTTCAGTTTTTGTTGCCATGTGTTGTAGAATAAGCTAAGTTCAAGTGTTGCGAGGCCTTCCTTTATTATGGTATTTGTTTATTTTTTTTATATGTATTGTAGCACCTTTTGTTCTCTCTCAAATTACCACATTGCTAGATAGACCTTCTTCATGACTGTAGTTCCTTATCTGACCTTGTTTGAGTTCAAGGACCGTGATTCCTGGTCTGATTGTGTCCTTCTTCCATAGATATCTGGTAACTTTACATAAGATTTTACAGGCGTTGTAAAGTCTGCAGAGAATAGAGCATGTGTGTCCAGTGAAAAAAAAAATCTTTAGGGGATCTAATAAATTCTTTATTAGGGATGCACTGATATCGTTAGTTCAGTACCGAGTACGAGTACCAATATTTATCTTTTGGTATTCGCTGGTACTTCCACTAGCAATCTAGCATGGAACCGGCTTCCCGGACAATCAGGAAGCCTTGCAGCGTGTCATTACCTGCTGCCCGGCAGCCTTATTCCCCGGAAGCCGGCTCCATGTTGATTGGCTGGGAAACATGGAGCCAGCCAATCAGCATCGAGCTGGCTGTCTGTACGAGTACTCACCCAAATACTCGGTATCGGTGCATCCCATTTCTTTATGGGGTTTTTTTTTACAAAAGTTGTTTGAAATATTCAAAGCAATGCAAGCAGGATGCATTTGCACATGGCACAATCACTCTAGCAGCAAGTCAATAGTTACTTTGTCAGCATGGCTGGTGACTTAATCAGAAGGTTCTTGATTCTGTGGCAGTCTATGATATTGGGAATCATGACCCCATCGATTAACATTGCTATTTTGCAATCTGTTCATTCAAGTAGCAAACTATCTACACATGCAACATAATAAACTAAGGGTATAAATAAAGTCTCATTATCAGGGCCATTTTATGACATGTGTCACAAGGTAATGAACTGCGTTTATTAGCCCATTGTTGGCTTTGATCAAAAGGCAAGTGGATCAACTCATGGAGTTTCTTTAAATTATAATCAGACATGTCTTTGTTACTCTTTGTAAAGGGATTGATCACCTTCCCCTTGTGCAGCTTTCTCAGAAAATGTTGCAAGTCAGTTTTTGAGCTGCCGGTGATTGGATTGCCAGAATTCCTGTCCTTAGAGTTTTGTGATTTTCAAAGACAGCCAATCACAAACCTTTAAAGAAGAACTGCAGGATTTTTGCATATTGACCAACCAGGGAGCAACCCCTCGTTGCAAGGGTTAACTGCTTATTTTGGTCTAGAGGCAAAAATAAAGAAGAAATACTCACCCCATTCTCAGCCCTGAGGCATTGACTACTCCTCTTTCTCCTTCTCCACCCCGGCTGTGGTATATCCCTCGGCGTTCTCATGTCTACTGGACTGCATTAGATGAGATGACACCATAGATCAGGGCTCAAAATTTCAAGTCCTGAGCTACTAGCCAGGCCTTAAGAGTTACTCGCCACCAGTCGCCCCACCTGACCCCTACCGTGCCCCGCCCTTAACTCCGCCAGGTCAGTGGTGTGACACAGAGAACAGAGATCAGTAACAATGCAGAGTGCAGAGGCCAGTGGTGTGATGCAGAGTACAGAGGCCAGCAGTGTAATGCAGAAAAAAGCAATGTATCCTCCATGTCCCAGGTGTCCTGCTTCTCCCGTGCTGTCCTTGCAGCCAGTAGCAGCTCTGCAGTCTTCCTCCCAGCCTATGGCAGCTGAGGTGGGCGGAGGAAGCTGCAGGATCCGGTGTTCTATCGAAAGCTCCAACTCATTGAGATCTCTAACTACCTCTGGTGCTCAGAAACACTGGAG
>NW_017307072.1:259353-278217 GCF_000935625.1 Nanorana parkeri | reverse complement strand
CGGAGGCTGCGGTGCCGCTCCAAGAAGCGGGTGGAGGAAACAGACAGCGATCGGCGCTGCCGAAGCGGCGGAAGTCCCCCCCCTGGATTTCCACTCGCCCCCACGCAATTTTCACTCGCCAATTGCGAGTGGGCGAGTGGAAATTTTGAGCCCTGCCATAGATCCTTAGACCACCAGAGCCCAGAGGAAAAGGGGCTGCGGAAACTGGTCTAGCAGCCACACGGGACCAAGGGCCAGGTGATTATTTATTGTTTATTTTCACCTCTAGACAAAACAAGTAATTATCTCTAAAGTGTGGGGTAGCCCTACTGCAAGGGTTTAAAAAAATCCTTTAGTAGAACTTTTTAACTGCATCTTGTAAGAGGTTGTCAATTAATCACTTGTGCCTATTTCAAGGAACAACTTAATTGGAAATGAGGGACATTTGGAAGGTGGAATTCACTCATTGAAGTTTTTTCTTTATATGATAAGTCCAAATGTACATTCCTTGCATTCTTTAAAATAAAAATGCCAGCTTAAAAATGGCATACTGACAAGTATTGTTTCCAAGGAATAGAGTACAAACTACAACAATTGCAGCAGGAAGGACTGCTGTGTTATGGGAACAGAAACCAGTGAATATACCTTTCTATTAAATTCAGGCTCCATGCTTCTCCCCTTCTCCAGAGGACCCGCTCCTCTCATTGAAGCCCCCGCCAGCAGAAAGGGTCTTTATTTTTTTTCTTACTTTTTTCTTATGCTTTCTGATGGGCTGTGTTCTCTACCTCTTCAGTCTTTCGATGTTCCCTGTACTCTTAGGTCTTCTCCTTGTGCTGGGTGGTCCTGGATAAGAGAGCGGCGCTGACATGATGACATCAGTACATCAATACTCTGTGGTGGGAATTTATCAAAACCTGAGCAGACAGAATTGGAAGCAGCTGTGCATGGCAACCAATTAGCTTCTATCTTTAATTTTTAAAGCTTAACAGAACAAACCGAAGAGAGAAGCTGATTGTCATGGGCAACTGTTCCAGATTCCTTCTGTTCCAGTTTTGATAATCACAATACCTTGAAGCTTAAAAGAGAACTATGGGGTAAGTGTTTTTCCCCATAGTTCTCTTAGGGTACTCTTATGTACTCATGGGAGTACATATACTAGCGTCCTCCAGTGACTCAAAGCTCAGTAGCTTGCGGTATACTGAGACCGCCGCAGCCGGGACAGATCGCGGCATTACTGTCGAGATACACCCAACTGTGTGAGGGACAGCGGGCTCTGCCTATCTAGAGGCAGAGCCAGCTGTGCCCGCCCTCTCCCCCGTCCGTTCCTCCAGTCAGCGCTGCAGGATCAGAGAGGGGAGGGGGGAATCTCTGCGAAGAGTGGTGACTGATAGTCACGGCTCTCTTCAGGGAGATGATAGAAAAGTGAGCAAGCGACGGTAAAGCCCCGTTCACATTGAGCGATTTATCGCACGGTAATTCCCGCGATATCGCGGGAAATTACCGCGCGATATCGCGCTCCAATGCATTTAAATGGGGCAAAGGGTCCTGCTGTCGCGGGTCGCGTGTCGCTACAGCAGGACCCTTTTTGTAGCGGATTTAGCCGCGATTCAAGCTTGCTCAATGCAAGCTTGAACGCGATATTGCGCGGCAAATCTCGCGATGTCGCGCAATATGCAAATCGCGCGTTTGTCGCGCAGTGGGAACGGGGCCTAAGTGTTCACTCCCCGATCTATTGAGCCGACGTGTGACAGTTTCATTGTCACACGTTGCCTTGAACTATGAGGACGAGTGATTTTTCACTCACCTCATAGTCCTTTTTTAATTCTACTTAAGTTGCCTATTGATATCAGATGATTGTTGACCAGTTTGGCCAGCTATAATGAGACTGATGCATAATTGTGCGCCATTAGGTTAGGTCAAAGCTGAAAAATACCAGGATCCAGGTATATCCTTAAAAATTACAGCTGGCTCCCAACTTTTGAGGTTTTCTCTAATTGGCTCCTTCAAAATTTTGATGGCTTCTGGATTGGATAGACTGGCTTCCATATTAATTTGTCCACCCCGGGTTAGGTCCAATTCTTTTTCTGGCTTTAGCTGTATTTTTGTGGGGAACCTGGAGTGCTGCAGAGTCACTGAGAGTGGAGTTAAGCAATCATACTAGTGTTGATTTCAGGGATAAGTAAAATAAAGTAAAATTGTTTTTGCCTTTTTATCATTGTTTTTCTCTATTTTAATCTGTTTATATAAAGACAGAACCTTGAGTTTTTGCGGGAACCACACTGTCTTGGTGTTATGCTCACAAAATGCATCACCTCCTTTACCCAGGTATAGTCCATGATTTCAAGTTGAGGAAATGTAAACCATTTTCATCAAGTTAGACTTTTTTTTTCATTTTGTTTTTCAGTCCTCTTCCAATGTTTCCAGATTTTATGGTGCAAATTCAGTGAAATCTTATGAAATAAGATTCCTGATTTTCTGAGCTGCTTTATTTATAGAGCATCTGTTATTTTCTCTCATGAGTTGCCTGATCCAAACTTCATTAGCAATAGTTAAATAGTGTAAGGTCTCTTTGTATTAATAGCTTTTCAAGACCAGTGTCAGCTATTGAACCTCATGACTTGGTGTCTGTAATTAAGGATCTATCATTTTCAAGAACTCTTTCTGCCTATCAGTCTTATGAGTACCGGCATTGTTTAACCTAAAGTGCCTCTACTAACAGTCAATGTTTTTGCAGTAGTTGGTATATAAATGAGCAATGCCTACAAAAATAATGACTGCCAAGAGCTAATTACTGCAAGTTATTGATACCAGGAACTAACTCTGTTGCTCCTCTTATCCTCCTGAAAATTTTGGAAGCGTTTGAAAGTCTGGAAGAAAGGTGATAGAGGTGGTTTATAGAATTCTTCTAGCTGGAATGAAAGCTTTCTATGAAAGTCATGCTGGTTAACGTATCATCGCAGGCTCACTTTGGATCTTTGCTGTTTCTAGAGATGCTTTATATTTCAAACTTACGCTTATCAAGACCCGCTGAGACTTCATCTGAATCCCTGTGGGGAAAATGTACCAATTCTTACAGCCAGTTTCCTCTGCTATGGAGAAGCTGTGGTTTCAGATTGACAAGCTTCTCTTATAAGTTGGATAAACTTTGACAGGAACTAGTGAGGAAAAAATGAAAATATGTTGGATTTCACATAGCCAGACGTCATCAGATTGCTAGGTCCATTATTAGAAAGATCATGCAATTATATTCCAGGTAGGAAAGACAAAAAGAGAAAAGCATACATTTCTGTACTGCTTTCATTTAACGTGAGGTTATCTGCATTAGCTAACTGACATGTTGAACAATGGCACAGTGGCTGCATCTTGTGCTGCTGGCTCTGCATCCATGTGGTCTTTAAAAGGAGAACTATGGGGTTAGGGCTTTTCCCCATAGTTCTCCTAAGGGTAACGGGAGGACACAAACTAGCGTCCTCCCATCACCCTAATCTCTCGCGGTATACTGAGGCGCCACAGCTGAAACTGGTCCCGACAATTATTTCTGGATCCGCCCAGCTGCGTGAGTGACAGCTGCCTCTGCCTATCTAGAGGCAGAGCCAGCTGTACCCGCCCCGTCCGTTCCGCCAGTCAGCGCTGGAGGATCGGAGCGGGGAGGGGGGAATCCAGCCCTTCCCCTGTCACGGCTCTCTGCCGTGACAGGATCGAGAAGTGAGCGAACGCCTGTATGTGTTCTCTCACTTTCCGATCTACTGAGCCGACCTGTCACAGTTTCATTGTCACAGGTCGGCTAGAACTTTGAGGATGAGTGAAAAGTTCACCTCATAGTTCTCCTTTTAATCCTTTCTTTTTAGACTATATATATATATATAGAGATTTTCCCTTTGAAAAAATCCCATTGACTGCTGTGCGCAGAGAAGCCAGACACAAGATAAATGGGAGTCATTGAGATTCCCTAAAGTGTAATACCGTAACAATCAGTATTTCAGAGGGAATTTTGGAAGACTGAACAGTTCATATTATGATTGTTTCATATAAGGGGAGACTCCCAATGGTGAAAAATTTCAATTTGATTATTGTCTACTTGAGGCACTTTACAAGATACTGCTGGATAATGGTTACATCTGCCCAGCCATTTCCTGAATTACTAGCATAAAATGGATGTTCTGATTTAGGAAGATAATCAGCAAAACTATATACCGATACACCCAAGGCTCAGGTTGTACCAAAATAAGTTAATATAATAGTGCGTTTTTGGACTGTCGGAAGAAACTAGTCCATGCAACTCCCAGCAAATAAAAAGTTGATGAAATTTCAACTCCTAGATCTGCATTGTTAATAGAAGCTAATCATATTTATTTTTCTGTAACTGGCTGGCACAATCAAAGCCACCAATTAGATGGGCCTACCATTGTTCAGCTCTTTTGTTTCTTATGGTAGATCTTGCTTTTATTTCTGAACATAATGCAGTTCTACATTTCATATTTTACTGAGTGCACCATTAACTGAAAAAGTACTATGCTTATTCGCTTGTTCACACCATGCCTGGACCAGATCTGGGTGTGCTTCTGAAAATACGGTGCAGTGTACTTTTGACGCGAACCGGTATATATATTTTTAGCTTAAAATGTGCTTTCAGGTGCTGTCTCGTTTGTTCTATTGCATTTTGATGCGTTTAAATGCAGTTTGCTGTGTTCAAGGTCATAAAAAAAATAGTGCATTGAACATTTTTTCCCTCATCAGAACTGACTGCTCTGGTGAGCCTAGAAATACCATAGGAATACATTGGGGTGCATTTCAGATGCGGACAAACGTTCTGCTATGGACATAGTGTGAACACGCCTTCAAAGCAGAATTCAAATGACTCCCTTCCCCCTGCACTTTATATTTTTAAAATACCACATACCTTTTTTTCCATTAGTTTTCTCGTCAGTCTGAGGAAGTCAGGGTCTCTTCCTCTTTTCCTCCGGCATCAGTATTGGGTGGCTATTACTGCTGTACAAAATGATACACCTGTAAAAATATGTAAGTGCCATTCAATGCAGAGCCTAGGTTGGCATGATGTACACATCTCTAGGAGACGTGACCATGACAGTCTGGGCTCAAAGGATGTTAGTTGAATGATGTTGACTGTTGTTTATCCCAGAAGACTGGTGTCTTTTGTCTTGTCTAGTCTCAAAAATCGATTTTTTTAATTATTTTGTGTAGGCAAATGTAAAAAAAAATATGTCCCTCAACAACCACAATGTATACAAAAATTAGTACTTGCATACAGTTAGGGCCGCAACTAATGATTATTTTTATAGTTGATTTGGCCGATTAATCGGATAAAAAAATGAAATAAATACCATCCTAAATTTAAAATCAAATACACAAATGTGTTACAAACATAAAGTTTAGTTCAGAATAAAACTGCATGCACAATGTTTTGCAATTGCACTGTAGTGGAACACACAGCATTGCGGTACCATACTTCCCAGTGCGAGCAAACACACTGTGGGTGTGGCGCATATTGGGGTCCATTGAAATGAATGGCACTGCAGCACACTTCCTGCAGCTGAAACCAAAATTGACTTTTTTCCCACCTTTTTATAATTTAAAAAAAAAAAATTGTATTGTAAGCACATGGCGCTTGAATAGCTTCAGTCATGAAATGACAGCTGCCAGTGGCAAGATTCCGGAGATGGCAGCTGAATGTAAATACAGCAGGTAGTGGACTGGTGCAATAGCCAGCCTACTATTGGCCTTTTCAAATTGCAATAGCAGGCTGGCTGTTGCACCCGCCCACTGTCTGCTGTGCCCTTCTCCCAGCATGGAGGAGAGAGCTAAGGACTCCAACCAACTAATTGATAATGAGAATAGTTGACAACTATTCTCATTATCGATTAATTGATTAGTTGATGGCAGCCCTACATACAGTGTTCCTTCTACTACAGGCTGCCTGCAGAAAACTACACAGGGCAGATACAAGAACAGTCACTTTGCACAAGTAGAGACACCAGCAATGACTGGTCTTTACTACAGGAAACTCCTGCACAAAGGCAAGGTGCAGGGGTTCTTTCGTGTTGGCTTATTGCACAGATCTAGAAGAAATACACAAAGCACACCAATATTCAAGTACAGCTTTAATGCTGGCCTTATATACAGTCATTTTTTGGTTCAACTAGCTTTTAAACGCAGAAACAACCAAGTGGATCAAAGAAACCTACCGCCAATGTTTGCTACCACATGTGGAACAAATGATACTGTTGGTGGTCAGTCCGCCTATTCTTTTTAACCGTTTTTGTGATGGAAAGACATTGAAATTTTCCAGAAAATACCATGTTTATGGTCACTATATTTAGCACAGCATTGTTATAATTTCAATTGGGGCTTTCGGGCTATTTTAATGAAAAGCAAGACAACCTGTGAATAATGTGGGTTATATCTCCCTGAAAGATACAGCTGTAGTGATCTATTTTCATATATGAGATGGTAACATAATAGGATTTCCTTAATGCAACACATCATTGCCTATTTTTATTGAAAGCAGGTCACCTGTAATGTCGGAAGGCATTGCCAAGACATTCTCAACTGTACTTTCTGTGTAGAAAAATGTGTGTATTTGTAACAAAAGAAAGTTAATTAATGAAATCTCGGAAAGGAGCATAGCTTAGTATGCCATAACTACCAATTAGATATCGGGTTACTGTACTCAGGCTAGTGAAATCCATTTAGTAACTGGGTTATTGTGCTTAGCATATTGCTCTTTGACTTACTGAATAAGCATGATAATTTCCTCAAATTACATATTGAAATATACGTAGTCGCATATTTTAATGATTGGGAAAAAAAAGCATTTCCTAAGTCATAGAATTTCAAAGCATACAGTGGCTTTCATAAGTATTTATACCCCTCCCTCCCCCCACCCCACACCCTATACCTTTTGGACTTGTCACAGTTTGTATAGTTACAACCTGAAATTGAAATGAATTCAAATTTTAGAAAAGGGGATAAATACTTGTCCATTTTAATCTCCAAGTTTAATGGGGACCTTCACTTATTTTTGGGTAGGAAGGAGTAAAGTAAGGTAAATACAGGCTGGATGCGGAAATTATAAGGTTGGAACATTTATAACAACATGCTGTTTAGGTCATGCAAGGGCCTGTGTAGATGGATATGTTTGCATTAGACAGGCTTTACGTTCCCATAGAAGTCTTTGGAAATGCAAATCCTGCTTTAAGCAGGTCAAATACAGGTGAAAAGGAGGTCATATGCACCTGTCAATAACTTCTGCTTTATCTCAGAAACATCTCAAACTGATGCCATGGACATAGGCCTTTGGGCACTTGACTCAACTTTACCTCAAAGTATCAAGCTGGTGTGTTAGATGGCCTTGCACTAAGTGTAAAACATGTTTATATATTAAAAGAGAACTATGGTCCCACCTTTTTTTTTGCCATAGTTCTCTTTGGGGTCACAGGAGAACATTTACTAATGTCCTCCTGTGACCATAAACTCGACATGTAGCGGGCTATTGCCCGCTACATGCTGACAGCCCAGAGCCACGCTGCAGCCGGGTCAGATCGCAACAATATTTTGTCGGAATCCACCCCACTACCTGATTGACAGCTGGCTCTGCCCCTTTGCCCGCCCCCTCTGCCATCCGTCACTCCTGCCAGGGCTGGAAGAATGGAGAGGGTAGGGAGGAATCCCCATCACTCTCTGCAGGGAGAAGATCAGAAACTGAGTGATCAGGGATCTGTGATCACTAATTTCTCGATCAATAGAGCTAATGTGTGACTGCTTCAGTGTCACACGCCGGATCTAATTATGGGGATGGGTGTTTTTCACTCTCCCCATAATTGCTGGAAATTCATGCAACCATCATCCTTTATCTTCTTCCAAGAAATGTGGTTTGTGAGATTGTTTTCCAACATGCCTGGAACAAATAATTTTTATGCAGAGACCGGCTTACAAGCCAGGGTCAAAACTCAGAAAGAATTAAGTAGTTCCTGAAGTCTTTTTTAGCAGTGGACAACTAAGGGGCATAGATTTTTATAGTTACGAGTCAACCTTTTTATTGGTTGCTTTTTGAAATTAGCACTGCTCTTCTCATTGTTTTTTTTTTTGCTCTGTTGTAACTACTGAAGTTGGGCTAATGCCAAGGTAGAAGTTTGTAAATGTAGGTTTTCTGTTGGCTTGTGTATATTGTTTTCTGCTTAGCTTTTATTTTTTCTTTCTTTGTGGTACCACCTGTAATATGTAATATTCCTTCTGTTTACCATTATTTTTTCTTAAGAGTGTGTGCAGTCTATGACAGTTTTTTTTTTAAAACAATCCCTACTGCCACAAGGGAGCCAGTTCAGCATTTCTCAGTCTCCATCAGGTCCCAGACCTTGGCCAATCTGAGCACATCAAAAAATCCAAAGAGTAGGTCTAACCCTGCTCAGTGCTAAACTGAAGTTTATGGATACAAACAGATGCACAAAGTAGACAAGTATCGAGATAAGGAGCATTGACGCGTTTCACACATAGTACATCGTAGTCTATGAATGTTATTGTTGACTCTCTTAAAGTGTATTTCCACTTTTGCAGTTCAATTTGAGAAAGCCTTACTTTATGATTGTTATATATTCCAATTTACACAACATACCAAAAAATAATAATAAAAATAAATTCTTACCGCTTAGATGTCTCTTTTTGAAGCAGGTCTTCGGGCAAGAATGCAAACTACTTTAAACAAACAGTGTTCAGATTCAGTTGATGACTGATAATGTGATCTGCTAGCACAGTACAGACAGAGTTAATTATGGTAAACATTAACTCCCAAGCACTTTCCTTGAAATTACATAGAATTAAAACATTTCTGTTTTGGAGTTTAAGAAATAGAGCGAGTAAAATGATAAGCAACAATTTTTTTTAATTTTTTTTTTTAAATTAAGTTATGCTATGTAAATGAGAACATGTAACACATATAAATTAGGTGTTATCCCAATTTGGCTGCAAAAGTGGAAAACTATTTTAATCTTTAGCCTAGAATTTTCCATTAGTATAAACCATGGAAACATGGATAAAGGCAGTGGTTATTGGATGCTGTAAACATGATGAAGAAAATGCTGAATACGGTTGTTTAAGCACTACATCTTATATTGTGTCCAATATTGGACCTAGGAGCCAGTAACAATAATGTGGACATCTCATAATTAATTTATCCTAGCACGGTCTGCAATGTCTCATTTGCTTATCTGAATCGGGAACCTGCATGAACTGTTTCTCCGTACTTGGGTAGGCTTGCAATGACCACTTGTCATTAGGGATGCACCGATACGATACTCGCGTGGGTGCCGATGGCGAGTACTTGTACTCGCCCAAATGCTCCGATGCCTAGCCCTGTACTTCCGGTATCAGGGAGCTGCGCAGCAAGTCATTACATGTTGCCCGGCTTCCTGATTAGCCTGGAAGCCGGCTCCATGCTCCCTCATCACTTGTGATGAGGAAGCATGGAGTCAGCTTTCTGGCCAATCAGGAAGCCGGGCAGCGTCTAATGACTCGCATGATGATGAGAGAGCATGGAGCCGGCTTCCCGGGCCAATCAGGAAGCCAGGCGCCGTGTAAATACATTGTCGCTCGAAGGCTAGTTTAGAACAGGTTTACTTAAATGTGCCTTAGGACCATAGGAAACCTTGGACCTTACATTTCTAATACATGTTTGTCATTGTGTGGATGTTACTAAGATTACAGTGTGTAGACTGTAAAATAATCCAATGCCAACATAGCAGTGCTACATGTATAGCAGAAAACAGCATTGCTGACAATAACTGAAATGTCCTGGCTAGGCTTTCACATGAAAGGCTCTGCATGCACCTATTTCTCAAATCAAATATTGTTGTCATTCAACAGCGGACTTAGTTTGCATAGCAAGGAAGCTTGTATCTGATGAGAGCCTACTGCTGAGCTTTCAGAAGGATGGACTGGTAAATTTAATATACGTTCTCTTTCATCTCTGCTTATTATGCATAAAAAAGCCTGCATCACAGTGCCCTTTGGGGATTCTTGCTGACATATACTGTTAAATGGATGTACAAGTTGAGTGAATAAGGGATCTTGTGACAGTCTGATAATTCCTGGTGGAACAATAAGACAGACCAGTTCGTGAGTACATGAATTATCAAGTAAAGTGTAATAAATACTTATTTTTCCACAATATACGTGTGCCTCACTGTGACAACATCAGTACAGTTTTACTTGTTGCCCAAAAAGGAAAAGGCATCTCTACTGAGATAAATACAGAGAGTGCCATTGCTGTTCTGCAAGTTTAATCCATGTGTGTGACTCGCAAAATACTGAATGGAGGGACAGCTTTGTTAGTGACATTTTCAAAAGTAGGTCATCTGCACCAGCCTCCATATTTCTCTTTCTTTATATTCTTCTTTAATGTGATTTTGCTTTTTTGGAATCATTGGATGGACTACATTTAAAAAACTGTGAGCGTGTTTATAGGAAAAAAATCAGAATAAAATGACAAAGAATAAAGATCTCATGTAAACCTGTTTCCAAAACTGAGATACTTGAAATTGAGTTGCTGATTTCAAGTGCCACTTAGCATATAACATACCATCCACAAGATTAACTTGAACATCGACTTTCTATGATAGACAAATTGGTAAACATTTAGCATTTTAGTTTATTAGAGATATCAGGAATGATTTATATTCTGGAAAGCTGAAGTAGTTTAATACCTTGCAGACAAGCACTCATATTATTATTGTTAATTATAGGAAAACAGTTGGATGGGTGAACTTGGTTTTATGTAGATGCTTTTGGCATTGCTTTTATCTCTCTCACTATTTATGGGAGCTCCATATCAACTCCACTTAAGAAGGAAGATCAATAAAATACCTAAAATCTGTTCTTTGGAAACTCCCACATAAGCACATTATTAGGATCCAATGCCATTTAGAAGATGTTGAACTGTGTTGTATAAAAGTAAGAGCCATTCGGCAGTTAAGGTGGAGCTGAACTCTCCAAGTGACGATTTGTTATGTTATATGGAACAAGTAAAAGTGTTAACTTCGCCTAAGCAGTACCCTAAAAAAAATCTCACCTCTGGCTAAATCTTATGTTTACTCCATGTACTTCACGGAAACTCACTTGGGTAAACACATGTTGCAAATGTTTTAGATTTGGAGTTCATGTAGATGGCAGTTTAGGAAGCCACCAAAATCCTGTCTGTGTTGGGACACTCTTGTCATACAGTATATCTGCAGTGGTGCACCCCCTGCGCTTTTTAAAATTTGCTGAACTCTGCGAATGAAAAGACCTATGTTACTCAGATGCTCCGCACTATACTTGACAAAACAATGAGCGCACATGCACACAGAGGGACTACTGCTTATAGAGATCAGCAGCCCGATGAATAAGTGCATGGAGTCCAAGCATTTTACAAGTGCGGTACTGGTGCCTCTTAAATACGCAGTTAAGTTATGTGCCAGCTATTTATTTTTGGTGTTTTTTGGAGTAGAAGGTAATAATCTATAATGGCTTAGATTAGTGACAAAAAATGCAGTTTGTCTCGGAAAATGTCCTATCTCTCTGAGGTCCAGGGTAAAGAACCTCTCCCAGTCACCTCCTCTTGATCAGAAAGAACTCAGAATGTTGGGCAGAGATTTGTAGCATTCAATGCATATACTGCTGCGGCTAACAGTGAGAAATAGTACTGACAAGTACACATGGCCTGGTATAGTGTACATACATGTTCATTTCAACCTAAACCTTTAACTTCACTCTCCTTTAAATATTTCTTATGCCACTACTTTTGTTTGCCATTCTCTAATAATGTATTAATTTGATTGTATTCACTTACACTTTGTCACTTGAGAAAGACATGCCCTTATATTAGTTTGTTTTAATAGTTGCAACGTTGAGCCAAATTCCATTTGACTCAACGTTGTACTCTATTGACTGTTCATTGCAAGCAGCTCAAGTATCTCCACCTCCAGTAATGGGACTCCTTTTATAGTTGTGGAGGACGGAGCACTTAGGATTTAATCAGACATATTAATAATTCAGTGTGAATTATTACACTTTCTCTGCTAGGCTGTTCATCTGTTTATAGTGGGCAACACTTTCACATAGAGTTGCTGGGTGTCAGCCAAGGTGCGCTATCGGGTTGGTGCTCAGTGAAGTTTTTTCCACGTACAGCTGATGACAAAAGTCTCTTATTAGCTCCAGGAGTGCCAGTTACAAAGTAGAACATGTTATTTTTCTATTTTTAGAAGGTGATCACCAGCTAGCCTGATATTTACCTCTTGGGATCTTTGAAGAAGGATATTTCCTTACCTAAGTTCCCAGCTACATCCACCTGCCTTTGCCATGCTAGGAGAGCGGGCAAGTGACAGCAGGAATCTGTGTAAGGGAATAGTGGTATAATCTTCCCGGCTCTAGTGTGACTCTAGGACTGGGTATGAGAATCAGAAAAGTAGCTGGACAGAATTACATATATTTAAACACACACAAATCTCCCTATATATGATAGCAAAGTCCAAATCCCATACGCACTGCCACGGTCTCAAAACCACAAGGTATATGTGGTGCCCAGCTGACCACACGGATGGCGCAGTGCAAAACACTAATAGTAAATAAAAGTAATTCACCGTCACACACTTGAAGGGTTTATTAAGTATTGATATGTTTATTCAATAACCCAGGGTATTGAATAAACATATCGATACTTAAAAAACCCTTCAAGTGTGTGCCAGTGAATTACCTATATATGATAGGGTGGTATTGCAATCATATAACAATGACAAAAGTTTTTGTTCATACATTTGCTTGCTGTACATAATAAACACAAAAATAAGACTTATTAATATTCTATTATTTTACATATACTCCATTATCCCCCTCAAAGCCCAAAGCTTACTCATGTTGGCATACTGATACAAACAGGTTTTGTCTAAAAGGAAAAAAAACTGTTTAATAGCACTCAGGCATAAACTCAGGAGTTAAATCTTATAAATGTGTCTAAGTACCTTAACTACAAAAATGTATCTTATTTGTGAATCATGTTATCATCTCTGAATTCATGCTGACACTGCCCTTCCTTCTAGTGGGGGCTTTTGTTTTCCATGGTCCCTGTGTATGTTGTAATGTAGCCACCGCTCCAAACTCGCACCTGTGATGGACTACAAGCTAAGATTTAACTCCTGAGTTTAGTGTCACCTTGTAACATCAGAAATATGACATAGCTGCCTGCAGATCACTCTGTATGTGAGTTCATACAGATAACCAATATAAGTGGAATATTGTAAATGTTCTTTTTTTTTTATTATTTATTACAGGTATTTAGGTGTATAGGTGTGTTTTGGTTGTTTTCCTAAACCTTTACATCCACTGTTGAATTGTCAAAGAATGTCCTGTTGGTGGCACTATAACAAAATATTTTTGTCATTAACTTTAAGTGATGTTGTACTTTGTTCACAGTTTCTACCTTATTTGCTTATTAGAAAGTTTTACAGTCAAGGATCAGTTTTATATTGGCATAAAGGTTATGTGATAATATTTTATGGCTTTTGCATTAATGTGTCTATAGAAAAAAAATGAAATAGTACAATAAGATATGCCATTGTCCTTAAAAAAATGAAACAAACATAGTAATAGATTATATTTGTCAAAAGTCTTGACCTCTTGCTAGGATAAAATAAAGTCCAATGCATGTCATCTCCTTTATTTATCTTCTATGAACATTGATTGATAAATAAAGCATTGTAAAGAGCTCTGCGAAGAGATGACCTTTGAATAAGCTTCATTAAAGAAGATAATATATGCATTTCATTAACGTAGCAACACTGAGAGCATTGTGCTGCTTTTATTGTTGACTACTCTACTCCTCATAGTGTAACAATGATCATGGTTCAGACTGTGTACTATACATGCTGCTTATACACTACATCTAGTTTTTTTTTTTTGTTCAGGAAACATGCCAACATTATGAGGCAAGTGTGCCAACCAGTTAGCCACTGTGCTTTGTATTTGTATAAGAACAACCCAAAAAATGTCAAAGGAAGAGAAGCCCGCTGAAAACACCAAGCGCAACACCTAGCATATTACCCAGGGATAAAGATTAAATAATTAAAAAAAATAATTGATTATTTTTTCATTTATCCCTGGGTAATACACTATGTGTTGTGCTTGGTGTTTTCTTACCCGTGCTGTATATTTGTGCCTCTCTGTTTGTAGTTCCCTAGGATTCCTAGCCAATTGCACATTCCTTGGTGTATGCAAGGTTGACATGATTCGTTGACTCAGTTCTCCTAGTGCCTTTTTTTCACTTTGTAACCTACACTTCAGGTAACAGTTCAGTGGGTTCTTCTGGTGTCTTTTGGCTGTATTCCAAATCATTGTGGGTGACACAATTGTGGGAGCAAAAAAGAAGGGAGGCATACGTCCGTCATCAATCACTCATGAACCTTTAGTGCAGTATGTTATAAGTTAGTTGCCAGCCCTTCAGTTAGAAAACAGAGGAAGCTGCCTCATCCCTCAGATTATCCAATGACTGGCAGGATGGTCGGAAGCGCTTTGTATGGCCCCTGGAAGTGTATTTACATTTTGCATGCCAAATTCGGATTATACTTTATAATTGTTATTTTCTGTTCTAGTATTGGCAAATTCCCCCTGTTGTGTCCCGAGTCTTTCTATGGGGATAAACTGCCTTTCAAACTGTTAGGAATACATTGCAGTCTGCACAAATGCCTCCTCCAAAGAAACAGGTAGAAAGGTATGAAATATTTTGTTTTCAAATTATTTTTATGAATGCCGAGCGAATAGGAACACATAACAAACATATAGTGGGGTTTTCGTAAATTGGACGAGCCCAATTTCCACATGTGTGCTGCCTAAGGCCATTATATTGTTTACAGTCTCCATGAATTAGTCTTGCCTTTTATTTATATTGGACTGGCAACAATAATTATTGGTAACCTGGGCTTAATACATTGACACTGATAGAATAGGGATGAGCAAAACAAATTCTGATTTCTGGGAAAATTGATTGGTGTAAGTTGCCCTATTCCCTACCCTCCAAACACGGACTGAATGTCCTTAGGTTTGTTTTGTTTTTGCTTTGTGCTGCTTTATTGCTTACAAGCCTTATTAGGCATGTTTTGTATATAATTAATTTGATTACATTATATAATTCATGTTCTACCTCTGTTCAGGTGCACTGATGGATTGTAAAATCTGTTTGCGAACTCAATAAAAAAATTTGGGAAATCCCTTGGTGTAATAACAAGCACTTTAAATGCTCTTATTAACACATGGGCCAATTTTCCCAAGCAGTATCATTTAAAATATGGGTTTTAAAGAAAACTTTAATAGTTTTGGATCAACTGTTCATAATCTGTTGTTTTTTTTTACTTTGTGTATACAGTCTTGAAAACATGGACGTAACTAGAAATCACAGGGCCCCATAGCAACATTTTGTATGGGACCCTGTGATTTCTAGTTGCGCCCACCTGATATCCCAAACAACCCACCTAAGATTGACCCTGCAGAGCCCACCATAGAATCTCTATGGTGGGCTCTGCAGGGTCTCAGGTGGGCTGGTCAAACCCACTTACCTGCCAGCCCCGATCGCTCTCCGCTTCTTCCCCCTCCTCCATGGCTAAGCCCTGCCTCCTCCCTCACCAGGCCCCGCCTTCACTGCCGACGCCAGGCCCAGCCTCCTCCTCCGCAGCAGCTGGCTGTCACTGACTCAACAGCAGTTGTGAGGGAGAACGTGCCGCTGCACAGATCATTGACAGGTTGTCAGTCATCTGAACAGCGGTGTGTTCCTCCTCACAGCCGCCAATGACAGCCAGCAGCCTGAGATGCCATAGCGACCCAGGCGGCCTGCACAGCATCAGGGGGGTGTCCTGGCCGGGCCCCCCTGTGCCCTGGGCCCCATAGAGGCTGCCTGGGTCGCTATGGTGTTTGTTCCGCCACTGCTTGATAATAAAGATGTAATACAGGAGAAAGGAGTTTCATGAGCACTTGGGTAAGCAAAGTCACTAATGGCTCTTTTCAGGCAGACTGGCTGTCAATAAAACTTGGAACTAAGTCATCTGATAGAAGAAGAGTCACTGCAATGCGATATTCAGTTCTATATCTAAATTTTACTACTGATTTCTCTAAAAAAATGTTTTAACAATAGGTAAATAGAGATTTCCATGTCAAAAAGAGCCAAGAGCTTTACTTGCTGTCTAAAGATAAAGAATACAAATAAATATGAATTATTTTGTATTTTTACTTGATTAAAAATGAAATATTGTTTAAAATAATATTTTGTCCAGATCATAATAAATTAAATAATCTATTCAAAACTACTACATAATTGCTTCAATAAATATTTCCTATTAGAACTCATAGTACAGTTTTGCACATTTCCTACTAGGTTTAACTCTATGAAAGCTTCTTGTATGTGCCGAAGATTGTTATGAAGAAAGGTACCTATCTAAATTTCAGCTCTGCCCAAATACTGAAGTCATAAAATGATTTTGTTCAAAGAATCTGCTTATTTTATATCACTCAATTTAGTAACCGTAATGGGCACCACTTTATGATTCACCAGCTGGCCAACATTTAATTCAGCAGTAATGCTTTTCTAATCTATAATATTGAAACGGCTTGTTTTATTCAATATTGACATTCAAACTAAAAAACATTTCAGTATTAGATCCTTTTATTATGCTTAACCATATTCAGTCATGAGTGTTGTTTTTTTCTTTAGATTTCCATCTAACGTTGCAAATCTTTTCATCCTGGATTTTTAAAAATGTGCCAGTAAAATAAACCGAACATTAAAGCCCACTTGCCTGCGTATTCCATTAAGATACAGCAGGGTCATTTTTATACTTTACACTTGGCAGCATTGAATCGTGGAAGCGAGACCTGGGTGACAGCTAAAATAATTTCCCAAACGGTGACAGAAACGGCAGTACAAAAAGAGATAAACATTGCAGCCGAGATGTGGATCCCCAGAGATATTTAACATTGTTTAATTTAGGAGTTCCTTTTTTACACTGCTGGTTCTGATTCTAAAAAAGATAATTGTAGAGCTCTTGGCAATAGCCTAGTTTTATAATTTTCTGAGAGATACTCGAATGTAGTGTCCCTGCCCAGAAATTCAAATCTTAGTGTGCAATGGTGTAACTAAGGTTCAATTAATGATTTAGTGATCTTGTAATTAAAGGTGTAGTTTTACTTGACCAGACTAGCAGGGATGAAATGTCATCTACTTCCTTTCCTGTCAAGTTTCAGTGCTATCTGATAATTTTACATTAGGACACTTGTCAAATCAGTTATGTGGATATATGTGCACACTCTTGTAGTGGACCTAGTCTGTGAAGCAGGATGAACTTGAATAGATGGGGCACTATTTTCATCTAAATTTTACCTATGAGCTTTCAAAAATCAGGTCCAGGTTTTATGTCTTAAAGCTGACACATTGGGGCTGATTTACGAAGCCCAACACGCACACGCGCAGGCTGCGTGCGCGTTTTAACCCGCAAAAATGCATTTACCAAGCGAACACGCACATCATTAAATGACGTGACGAGAAGATCATGACCACCTGCCATTAACATTGTCTAGTTATAACTATATGGAAATAATGATGGTAGGCTTGCATTGATCCATTTGATCACCATTGCAAAGGAAAGCGGGTTGAAACTAATATTGCAAGAAAGCTGTGTGTTTGACCAGCAGTAGTCTGTCACTTCCTCTTTTATTCTTTCATGCGGCAAAAGAAGAATTGGATAGCATGAGGGAGAACACATGTACGCAGATAAATTAATTTTATTTCAGATTATTCGGAGATCCATTGTGTTGAAAATATGTGACTTTTAAGGCATCCACAGTGAGCTAAGGTACGTTGCAGTGAGACCAGTTGCAGTTAAAACTATATATACACTCACTGTCCACTTTATTAGGTACACTTGTTCAATTGCTTGGTAACACAAATTGCTAATTAGCCAATCACATGGCTGCAACTCAATCCATTTAGGCACCTAGACTTGGTGAAGACGGCTTGCTGAAGTTTAAACCGTATATGACACTAAAGTGACACTAAAATGCATTCAAGTACCTTAACTATTAACAAAAAATGTAGCTTATTTGTGTATCACTCTCAAAACAAATGTGAGTAAACTTAATGTGAGATTGTAGTCTAGCACGGGAGTGAGCTTTGAGTGGTGACTACTTTCCAACACACACACACAGGGACCATGGGGAACAAAAGTAGTCACCATCCATAAGGAAGGACAGTGTCCGCACCAATTCAGAGATGATTTGAGGATCTTTCTCTTTGTGTGCCCTGCGCTTGCCCATGGGAGTTTTAAATTTCAAATATTTTTTTGAGTTTTCTTCAAAGAAAACAACACATTGATAAAGGACAAACAGGCAGCACAATCCATACAGGAAAGAGAGTATAAAGAACTCCCCAACGACATATGGTAGGTTAATATGGCGGTAGAGGATCAAAAATTTATTCTACAGTTGGCATTGAAATCATAACAATTGTAAAGGAAAGGAGTCAAATTTTTGGAGGACTAGTTTAGCGTAATAAGTATAAGTGCCATTAGAGCAGCTTATTCGAGGAACAGTATACCCATGGGAGTTTTAGCGCTCTGAGCTGGAGCATGTCCACCAGTTTGTATGCACTGACATACACATTATTCTCCTGAAGAAACAGATATTACATCTAAGAAAGGCACAGAGAGTCTGCTCTACTTTGACACCTACTTAGGTCTTTAATATGGAAATACAAAAATATACTAAGATTTTAATTTAACAGTCTATGATAATGTATAGCTAGTAGGTGGAGTATGCTGTTGTACTGTGTATATATATATATATATAATATAATATATATAT